>NC_050481.2:11128432-11214384 GCF_012460135.2 Molothrus ater | reverse complement strand
GGGATGGAGAAGGTGGAGCAGAGTCCTTTCCATGGGTGGTGGCACCAAGCAGCTTTTGGAGGAAGATTGTGTCTTGGCTGGGACCCAAGTGCAGGTTCCCATCTCCCTAAGATTGTCTGGCACTGCAATCTGCTGTGAGAGCCTCTTCAGGGAGCACGGGAACAGATTGCAGTCCTGCTGCTTGGTTGGGTTTTCTTCATCCCTTTCACAACCACTCTGCAGGTTCATGGCTTTATTTGGTTTCTTGTGTTTCCTGCATACTAAAAAAGGGCATTTTCATGCCATCCTGCACAATGGATGTTTTTGTCCAGGGGGGAAAAAGGATATTTCTCATCCACATTTAAGTAACCATACAAAATGTGGAAAGTCTGCTTTAGGAATTTGGGTTTTGTTTACACACCATTGATGCTTCTATTAAAAGCATCTTTTCACATATAAATAATTAGAGGTCATATGATTTTCCTGCTCTAAACCGAAAGCAGGGATTTCAAAGCAGGGATCTCCAAGCATCATTTCTGTGTCACGGTGGGTTGCATTAGCCCTACAGCTGCCCTTTGTTGAACAGGATGGGTTTTTCCATATTTGAGGTTTATGGCATTGGGTTTCAAAGAGGAATTTTCCAGACAGAGCCCCCCAGAAGGTATCAGAATATATGGCTTTGTCAGGCAACAATAACGGCTTTTTTTCCTGAGATTGCCTTTTGTAAATAAGCTTCTTCTCCAGCAGCACGGCTACAGCTAGGAAAGATGGATGATTATTTCTTCCCAGAATGGGTCTTCCACTGCAGGATCTGTTTTTATTGTGATAATTAGCATAGAATTAAAAATGGCCCGCATCTTCAGTTTGCACTGTAGTGTCTCTGGTATCCAGCAGCCTGGGCTGGTGTTTTCCTTGGAAATAGGCTGTGTCTGGGAATCACTTGATTCACCACTGAAAACCAGTGCACAGATATCTGCAGCCTTCAGTGCAGCAAAAGCCTCCGCCTCCAAAAATAAATTATTGCTCCTAATAAACTTTCAAATCAGTTGTTTTTTCGAGACTGGGAAAGTTGCTGAGGATGTTTAGGTGAAAATCTAGAGCAGCGGCGGAGCAGAGTTTTATAAATGCCTTTAAAATCTGGAGCTCAGGTTAAAGGTGAGGTCACGGGCAAGCAGACAGCTTTTTCTCCTAAAAAACCTGTAATAGCTTTTCTTTTTAAAAATTTAACAAGGTTGCCACTCCAGGTGGAGGCAGAATTATAAGGAGTGTCACACACAATGACAGTGTATCTGTAGGAGAAACTAAAGCAGCAGAAATGCAGCACCACGCGTAAACTTCCTGGTGAGAGCCATGCAGGAAATTACTGAGCAATTGGACACGGTGTCCTAGCATTAGATTTATTATCCACTTCCAAATCATCTGCCAAAAATCCTTTCCATCGGAAGACAGGAAAGAACGTGTTATAAAAAGACCTGGAAAAGGAGTCCTTTTGGCACGGGAGTTTTCAGGCTGGTAATTGTCCATGCCTTCAGTGTTTGGGTTTGGTCTCAACATTGAGGTCAACGCTACTTAAACCAAATGTGATCCAGTGCCTACATATCAGTCCTGGAATACAGTCCTGGAAGATGCTTCTTTGCCCAGTCTATTGCTCAGTGGTTGCTTTTAATCCCACAAGGCTCCAGCATCACTTAGGGAAGGCTGGCATGCTTTTCCCTTTTTCCCCCATGATGGACTTGTTCCTTGCTGGGTGGCAGGGTCATGGCCACATCCACATGCTTGTGTACATTCCCCTGGATATATCATTCCAGAAGTTTCTTGTCTGGATGGTGGACTGAGATGATGGTGTTTCCCCACCGTGCACCTTGTTGCCCTCCTCACTGCGAGGCATTGCCCATATCACACTGCACTTCTCCAGCTCCCACATTTTTTCCTTTCTTTCCAGTTGTGTACATTGATATCCCCTGTATGCACAACCTTGCTCTTTGTGTGTTAAATCCAGCTCTTTCTGGCAGTAATGGAAATAAGTGACGTGAGTTGGTAGCTCTGTTTTCACTCCTGGGATATTAGTGTTCCCTGCTGCTGGAAAACCATCTCCCTAGTGCTAGATCTCGGAGGAGAAACATGTCTGCAGCTGTACCTGCAGCATCCCCAACAGATCCTGCCAGCTCCAGCAACTCAGTACTTTTGACTTGAAAAGAGCTTTCTCTGTAGAAAAGATCCACATCTACCTTGGATGCACCAGATGTTGCACAGCCAGATGTTGCCTTGTACAACACTTGGGAGAGTTGGTGGCAATGCATGCAGGGTCTGGGGAGCCACTTTGCTGTCCTGTGGTGATTTTTGGGGTGCTTGCTGAAACACAGTGAGAACTAAAGGTTCTGCTTTGTGTGAAGAGGGATCAGGCTGGGTGATGGGGCAGTTGGTGGGAAGTGTGTGTTTACTGAGAGAAAAGGGAATGCCTGTCATCTGTTGGGATGAATCCTCCCTTCCCAGCCTCTCCCCAGGAGCGTGCTGATCCAAAGTCCTTCTCTGGAGCTTTGTTCCTCATGAAAACCAGTGTTTACCAGACCGCCTTCGTCGTCTTGTCCTTGCATTCATTGTCCTTTGGCAGGTAGGGTGGTTAAGAGAAACAAGCCAGCTTAATGCATGGTCAGGAAGCTGCAATTAACGAAGCAGACCACAAGTAAATAGGTAAATAGGCTAAGCTGTAAGATAGCGTGTAAGAGGAGGCAGTCTGCCTCTGCAAAGTGCATGATAAGCATCGGCCAAGCTTGTTGCAGACACTGGGCAAGGCTGCTTTCGCTAGACTTTGAGTATCCTAGTTGCAAAGGCTTGTCAGTGTTCCTAAAGGCTCTTGGTTTTGGAGTGGGCTCGTCCTTTGTTTTCTGTATGCCGTGACCGCTTGCTTCCCGAGCGGGTTCGTAGTGATGGAGTTCATGGAGCTGTTCTTTATAGTAGCCTAAAAGGTGTCAGTCGTTCGCTCGTGTGTGTTCACAAGCTGAGCCGTGGCGTGATTTGAAGCACTTTTGGTGTGGCATGTGCAGTTGCAGTGCTGTCTGTTTTTAATTTCCCCCGGGGTAGCATCCCCGCCTTCCCCCGTGTTTCAGACACTGAACCAAACCGACGCTGGGACTAGCACTTTAAGTACTAGCAGTCACTTTGCTTTGGACTAAACTGAGCACTGCACTTTTGTACCTACTGTTAGCACTGAGTTTTCAACTCTCTTCTTTTCCCCAGCTATTTCCCCTCCTAGGCGAGGTATTAATTATGTAGGGGCCATCAGAAGAAAATTTTGAGGTGTGTTGGACCACTGTCCAATGCCTGATTTTCATTACATATCATTAGCCACCTGAGAGTAGGGAATTTACCCATCCAAGCTTGTTTTACACGACAGCACCAACACCTACAGGCAGACGTGGTGGTTGTTGTAAACTTCCAGGTCACACGCAGACCCAAGGGCATGGCTTTTAAAAACACCAAAGATGCAGGAGAAGTCTCAAAAGGGATTGGGATGGTGCAAGATCATCTCCTTGGCACCTGGAACTGAGCAGAGCAGGAGCTCTTGTGTCTGGTGTGGGACCCCGGTGAGTCCATGGGACAGCCCAGCCCAAACCAGTCTGAGAGCCCAGTGCCAATAAAGGCTGTGTTCAAGCCACTGCAATAAAAGCCATCATTGTGCTTGCACTGGTAGTGCTGTTGGGATTGGTCGTGGGCTTCAACTGCAAAAGGCATTTTGAAGTAAAAAAGATTTACAGACCATTTGGAAGATGGAGCACAATAACCCTGGGGTTTGCTGTTGGATTTGGAAAGCGTTGTTAGGAGTTGATCAGCTCTCATGTTCAGAGGCAGTTCAGATGTGCAATTCCTGTTAAATTCCTGTGGTATTTCCATATGGAAGGCCAGGGATCAGAGCTCCCTTGCCAGCAAGAAAGCAGCAGGGTAGAGTTAGTAGGAAACATAGTCAGAAATCTCTAGGATTTGGAATGGTGATCCCTGGGATGCTGAATAATACGGGTTTTGCTGCCCCAAACCACCCACTCCCAACCACCTGGTGGGGTTTTGCTCCTTTAAAAGCCCCTGTGGGTTTTCCACAGCAGCAAATGAATCATGGTGGGTATGAGAGCCCCATGTTCCCTTCATGCCAGGGTACCCACACTTGGGACTGCTGCTCATCATCCTTGATGAGCCCACAGTCAATCCAAACCCTTCTCTGGCAATCCTCCGTGATGGGAGTTTCTCCCTGGTGAAAATTGATGGATAAACCCTGCCAGTACAGCGTGATCAGTGGGAATGCAGAGAAGGGAATTAGGGCTTCTCCTTCACTGCTGCTAGCAAGGGGCCAGCATGGAAATAACCTTCAGCAGCAAAAAGAGATGGGTGTGTTGGGTTTCCCTGTTGCAGCAGATGGAGGAGTTTTCCTAAACAGCTCCAGTTGTAGTGACTGGTTTTGTTGGCTTCTGTCTTCAGGGGCTTGGATATTCATTGGAAACCCAAGGTAGTTAAAAACCCCAAATCTTGAGCCCCAAGTATTATGCTCTTACATCCTTTGTCACAGATGTAAAAACAGAAATAAAATCAGTATTTTGGGTTGGGTTGCTTCTTTTTCTTCTTCACCCCCCCCCCATCCCAATCCAAATTATCCCTGCAAATTTAGCTTTAAAGAAATAGCACCAGGCGATGCTGCTGCTCTGTCTGAGCCCCCAGAATTATAGTGGCTGAGGGAACAGCCCTTTCAGAAAGTACCTTGGTGACTCAGAGCCCACATCCTGCTCACTGTCACCAGAATAAAGGCAAACCATTTGGAAAATCCCCCCCCCCCCCCCCCAGCAAGCCCACCAGTCTCACTGAGTCCTTGGAAATAAGCTTGGGAGAAAGGGGGATGTGGAACAGGTATTTTTGTCTTTTTTTCCCCCACAGGTGTAGTTTTTTTGTCCCTTGGAGATGGCATCTCATTCTTTAGGAAGCCAGAATTGTGTTTTCTCCTGCCCATCACATTTGAGGCCTGAATGCAAATCCTAGCAGCACCCTTTGCTCTGGAAGGGTCTTTTAGGTGGAAAAAAAGGATTTTTAGTTGTTTGGGTTTTCAGATAGCTCATGGGAAGCACATTGTTACAGCACACAGGCGATGCTTTACCAACCTTTTCTGTTCCTCCAAGAGAGACTTTTTAATTTGCTTCTGTAGTTTAGATTTGTTTCCTTGAAAGTCTTTTTGGACCCATGAAAATGCCCTTGAAATGAGTCAAGTTTATCAAAACAAAATTGTGCACACACCCATGCACTGGCCCATGTGTTCGTGCTTGTCCCCCTGGGTGTGTATACACACAGAGAAATAGATTACTTCCCAAAACATTCCTTTTTTAAATTTTTTTTTGGTTGGTTTGGTTTTTTTTGGTTTTGTTTTTCCCCACCCCCTGGATATTAACCAAAAGGTGTTTTAAAGTCATGGCATGAAAACTCCTAAATGTAAATCTGAGTATCTTGTGATGCTAATTAACAGGTTTTCTCCTGAAACTTTATGTGATGCTTAATATTTTCCTTAGGAGGTTTTGTTTAATGTTAGATCATTGTTCTGGAGGATGTTGGTCCTACTGGCATTAAACTAATGGAAATAAAATGCATGTGTTACAAGTGTAGAAACGGTGAAGAATTAAGTGTGAACTTACTGTACGATACTGATTCTGTTTTCAAACAATCTGTTTTGCTGTTCAATAGTTGACATATGGAAATGCCAATGTACTGTAATTTAGCACTTTTCCAATGGACCCTGTTCTCACTACGCCTGAGGGAAGAAGCAGCTTTGGCTCGAGGCCGACTGAAGGCAGCCCCTGAACCCTTTTCTGCGTGTTTTGGCACCAGAAGTGGCCAGGTGGAGTGTGAATTTGAGGTTTTCTCATCACTTTGGTGGCTGGCACAGGGCAGAGTGGGATGGCTCTTCCATCCCCGTGGCCAAACCAGGACCATTGTGCAGCTTGGTCTGATGAAAAGGAGGGTGGAGTTAGATGATTTTTAAGGTCCCCTCCATTAAGGGATTCTGGGATTCCCTGATTTGGGAGGATGGGCTAGTGGCACTGTGCTCCACCAGCGCATCCCCCCGGGAGCCAGGCTGGGCTTGGGCTGTCTGAGCTGGGGTGGGAAAGTGGCCGAAGCAATCCACAGTCCCTGAAATCCAAGGGCAGAAGGGCCAGCTCAGCAGCCACCCCTCTGCAGCCCAAACCCTCCTTCCCTAGTGCTAACAGGGTGCAAAGTGTTATTTGTCATGTACTGTACTGAAAGGGTTAATTGATCAGTGACTGTATTGTACTGTATGAAAACTCATGAATTGCCTTGTATTGTTTCATGGACTGTTCCGTGTGTCCCCACTGCCCCGTTGTTCCCAAAGGACTTTGCATGTGCTCAGTTGGCTCCTCTAAACTCTCTGGTGCTAATTCCTCCCTATCCGATGGTGCTCCTGCGGACACCAACTGACCACATGCCCGTCCCCAGCTTGAAGTCCACCACGTCTTTCTTGTCTGTTTGTATCAACACACACACACACACACATATGAGAAAAATCAAGGATAAACTTGAATTTGTTTCAAAGCCTCATTGACAATCTAATGTTTTCTATGTCTGCTTTTATTTTGGGATGGTTTTTCTAGAAAGCAGCTCGCCAGCACCTTCACCCTAGGGGGGGATTTTGGCCTGTTCACTCCTCTGGCATCTGAGGTGAGCTGCTCCCTCGCTGGCTTTTCAGGCTCAGCCACTGGAGCCAGTGGGGAAGAGGAGGTGCAGATGCCTTCAAAGATGCCCAACCCTAAAAAGCAGCTGGGATTCTCATGACTGCTCAGTCCAAACATAGGTGGGTGGGCACTGAGGGTCTTGGAGGGGATGAGCCTGCCCCTTGCTTTGTGTCAAAAATTGGCTTTTAAGGAGAACAGAGGTGGAAATTTAGAGTCCCAAAGGTGCCTCCATCTCCTCCCAGGATCATTCCCGAACCCATTTTCCAGGTGACACCCACCTCGGATGGCGTGAACAGGGCCACCCCCTCCAACCCCCCACCCTCATGCGAGCTGCTTTTTGGACAAAATGAAATCTGACTATATTTTATATCGATTTGAAAACAAAGTCTGATATTTACCCCTGTTCTCAACTGAATTTGCATATTGTTGTTTGCCACGATATTTGTTCTGTCTTCAAATAAATTTGCTTACTTGTGTAGTCTTAACTGTCTGCTCAGATTCTTACCATCGGATTTACCCCTGCTCCAAGGTGCCTGCACCACAGCTCTCCTTTGAGCGCTTCCCAGGGAGATGAGAAGGAAATTTTTCCGGGAGGGGGAATCATTTCAGGCTGTAAATAGTTTTGTCTCCCTTATCTCCCATTCATCTCCCCGGGGCTTTTCAATTTGATGCCCTTTCCCCCCGCAGTTTTGCATCATCGGCTCCTTCTATCCCGGTAAGTGCGTGGCAGAGGAGCGGCTGTGCCTCAGCCCGCTTCATCTGAGCGATAGAATTGTTGCTAACACATTTTTTCAGGGTGAGGATTTCCGACGGCAGTGTTTTGCATTTGGGAACGGAGGGATTTACGGCTGCGAGCTGCTGGCACCGCCGGCTCTTCCTGCACCTCGCATTAGCGAGACGCTGGCATCAGTCACCGGAGCCGGCGCGGCGGAAGGCAGTGCCCTCCGAAGGCTGCAAACGCGATTTGCACATGCGTTTCCAGGGAAGTAATCAAATCAGCCGGCAGGCTCGATATAGGGAATAGGCAAATGTTCCGGATTCGCCTGCGTTTGCAAACAGAACCTGTTGCAAGATTTGCAGGTTTTGAGGTTCCTCCCCCTCCCCAAAATAGCTGTTTGGGGATTAAAATTGTTCCAGGCTGCTGCAGGAGGACATTTTTTATTCCCTGAAAGATGCAGCTGTGTCCGGGAGGAACATTTCAGGAGGATCCTTGTGAGGGTTTGGCTACTCTCCATTCTTTCGGAATCCATCCCTGTGCATACATCACAGCAACAGAGTCCATTTTCAGAGATTCATCCCCCCTTCTCCTGGCAGCTTTCCCCCTCTCTTTGCCTCTTTCCTCCTCTCTGATTTCTCCCTGGCTTTTGTTCCTAATTTACCAAGACGTGTTAATGTTCCCTGCTACTCCTCACAGTGCTGCCCATGGGGATAGATGCCACCACGGGAAGGACGTAGACAAATCCTGTGGGGAAACCCTGGAGAAAGAATCCAGGCTTCCACAGAGGCTGCTGCCAGGTAGGTTTGCCTCCCATGCACTGCAAAAATGCTGTGTCTGCACCCCAAAATGTGTTTTAGGGATCTGTATCCTTGTGCCCCTGGGTGGTCCAGTGCTCCCCTCCACCCTCACAGGGGGGTCAGGTGCCCTTGGAGCAGCTCCCGCTGGGTTTGTGCACCCTCATCTGCTGGCAGAAGGAAGAACTTTACTGATTTATTTAATTTATTCACTGTGGGGTGGGTTTTTATCCTCTCTAAAACACAGGAGTCCAGCACCCTTTGGGAAGCAGTGGATAAGCCCAGGCAATCCTTCCATAGGCATTGCTGTTTCTCCTGTGTTCTGTATCACACCCTAAAAAAACCGAGTTGCAGTGGAAAAATCACAAGAATAAGAAAGCAAGGTACCCCATGGGGGGGTTTAATGTTACACAGCCAACAGCAATGTATTTTTTAATAAAATGGCCTTTTATGCCACTTTACCAGCATTGCCTTTTTAGAAGGTTCTAGCAGAGCAATGATGAGATTTTTAGAGAAGGTGGTGGAAAATCCTGCCTTCATTAATTCCCTCTGGGTGAGACTTGTCAGTTTTCCCCTGCCAGGGAGCCTGATGAATGTCCCCACTGCTGCTGGGAGACTCTTCAGGCTCCATCCCTGCCACTCCTATGCAGGAAAATCCCCAGCTGATCCCACGAGCTCCCTCTTTCCAGGAAACCACGTCCTGTTGCTCTGGGGATGCTCCTGGCTCAGGCTGTGAGGTTTTGCCAGAGCTTTGCTGAGGACCTGCCATAGGATCGATACCTCAAAACCTTTTATTCCTGACAGGGAGCCAAGAGAAATATCTCAGCTGCATCTTTCCATTTAAGCTTCCCCTATTAAACATTTTAATGGTGGCAAGGAATCAGTAAATAGAAACTTAGCACCACAGCATGCACATCCATGTGGGCTTTGTTTCCTCAAGTTAAATAACGAGGAAACCTCCAGAAACTGAAAGATGGGATAAAAGTTGCTCAGCATTTGGTTTAAGGCTGACCTCCTGAGGCTCAGGAGGCCCTTTTTTGGGTCATTTTGGACAAGCCAGGGGTGATTTTTACTGGGGGCACTGCTTTCCTGTATGCTCTGGACTGGGAAGATTTATTGTTCCCTGCCACAAGGCTGGGTTTGTCTTATCCCACGGCTGTTCTCTGCTTCAGTGTCACAAACATGGGCAATATGGTCAGAAATGATATTCTGGAAAACAAATCAAAATCCAGAGGAGTGTGGACAGTTCCTGGCAGCTATCTTTCCTGGGAACTGGACTGGCGAGCAATTGTCATCCATAACAGTAGCCACAAAGTTGTGTTTTATGTAAATTGCTCTCTTTTATTTTGCTAGCTGTGTTTTTAGTTAGAAAATTCACTTCAGGGATGTGATGTTGTGAATCCTTTCATTTTTCCCCTCAGTTCAGGGTGAATTCCTTAAATCTGTCTGTTCTACTCAGTGGAGATGAAGGGAACTGTGACCAGCATGAGTGTTCCTGGTGGGACACCCTGAGCAGCTCCTCAGCAAAGCTCAGCCTTCCCATCTGACATGAACAAACACACCTCATGGACTTGATCTACCTTATCCTGCTAAAAATCCCAGGGAAATTTCCCCTCAGGGGTCTCCCAAAATCCCAGTTCTTGTTGTGTGGACACTCCAGATTGTGGCAGTGTCACACCCTCAGTTGTTGCATTTCTGTCATGATATTGCTGCTCCATTTGGCTACAGGGGAGACAGCAGAACAAGTTCAAAGGAGAGAAATAAACAGTACTAGGTAGGAATTCGGGCAGTCTGTCACACTTTAAAGCTGAGGGCAAGGTGACTAGAGTGCCAGACTGTAAGCAAATATATTAATTTTTACTGCTTGTATTTATTGATCATGTATCATATTTGGCACATCATCGTACACGTGATGAAAAAAAAAAACCCCTCCAGTCGTGATTATTGCCCCACAGTATTTCACGGGAATATGGCGAAAGGAATGAACACCGCGCATTCACTGAGGGGCAGACAGGGATTGTTACATTCCCAAGCCCTGCTGCCAATGCTTGCGACTCGACACGCACAGGGGGCGCAAACGCGTGTGAGGTTATCCTTTTTCCTTAGAGAGAAGGAAGCAGTTTATTCCTTTTTCCTTGGCCGAGCGCAGCCGCCATAACCTCACGCAACCGTGAGGAGAGGGAGGGCGTGGCCGGGCGGAGGGGCGGGACCAGCGGGAGGGGCGTGGCTCTGAGGCCAACTCAGCGCGCCGGAAGCGTCGGCGCGCGGCCGTGGGCGTGGCCGGAATTGCCAGCAGCCGCGGCAGGCGGGGGGCGCCGCCATTACGCGGAGCGGAGCAGACCCGAGCGGGCCGCGCGTCTCCGGCCGCCGCCGGCACCCACAGGCGGGCCCGGGCCTCGGGGGGCCCGCCCGGCCCCCCTCGCCATGGAGGAGAAGGGCTTCGCCAAGGAGCTGGACCAGTGGATCGAGCAGCTGAACGAGTGCCGGCAGCTGAGCGAGAGCCAGGTCCGCAGCCTGTGCGAGAAGGTGAGTGCGGGGCCCGGACGTTGGCGGGGCGGGACGGGGCCCGCGGTGTGTCCGGCGTTGGCAGACGGGCTTGCGGCCGGGGCGTATCGGGCTCTGGGGGGCGGCGTGCTGCCTGTGGAACACCGGGCCTGGGGAGAGCGGGTGGTGCCCGCGGCATATCGGGTTTTGGGAGGCGGGGATGCGCCTGGCGGGATATCGGCACTGGGAAAGCGGCTGGTGCCGGTGGATTTGGGGTGAGCGGGATGGTGCCTGTGAAATATCCGCCTTTGGATGCCTGGAGCGGTTTCTGTGAGATTGGACATGGCGTGGCCAGGTCGGTGTCTCCGGAGTATCCAGCGCGGGGACACCGGGGTGGTTCCGGTGGGGTACCCGGTGTGCCGCACAACATGGAGGAGCCCCGCGCTGAAAAATCAACCCCCAGTCAGTGAGGAAACCCACTGGCTTCGAGGTGGGACCTCGGGAAGCAGAGGTGAGACCCAGAGAGACTCCCCGCCCGCTGAGGGGACCAAAACAGAAAGAGGAATGGCTGGATAAAGGACACTGTCTGCTGTTCTGGACAGGCCTTGGCAAACTGTGCTCGGGTTTGTTTAGTGGGGAATGGGAAAAGCCTTTTTTTCCCATCAGGAGAAAGGTCCTCAGACCTGTGCTGGGTGTTGTCTGAGTAGTCTCTCAACACTTCAGTCTGTGACCAAGGGAAGATTTTCTTTGCCATATTCTTCCAGCGGTGATCCTAGCACTCCCTAACCCCCAGACAGCTTCTGTTTCCTTCCCTTCTTTTTCAAATTTTCAGTCCTACGCTGGGGCTGTCTGTTTTGTGACTCTTTCTCCAGAGCTCCCTCAGTTGTGAGGGAGCTGTGGCTGTTCGGGAAGCTGGAGTAGTGGCTCCTGTGTTTTGGGAACCAGATTGTGGCTGGACACACAGGAAATAGAGAGAAGCTGGGTGGGAGAGCTCAGCTGGAGGTGGGGAGGGTGTTTGTCCTTCAGGAGGCAGGTGACAGGGAGGTGTGTCATCTGTCACAGCACCTCGTTCTTCCAGGCTGCTGGAAACTGATGAAAATGACTGGAGCATGAAGGAAACACTGTGCCCTGCACTGACTTGGCTTGTTTAAGTTTTGGGGAGTGGTTGTGTCACCCAGGAGAGGAGCTTACAAAAACCTCTGGGTGTGCAGCCCTGCCACAAAGCTGGTTTAGTTGGTTTCCTTGAAATTATATTTGGAGAAATCCTCTTCTCCAGAACACTTTCTAGCACTCTTGTGTTTGGGGCTGATTTCAGAGAGGCCCAGCACAGTAGTGCCTTTTGCCTCAGGTTTCAGTGTGTGGGTGAACTGAGTACTAAAACAAAAAATCAAAATGAAGTGGGGGAAAAATCCAGAAAAATCTCAGTGTTATTTGTGTGGGTCATTCTTGGTTTAAGTATTGGCATAGTGGGCAGTGATGAGGGAAGAATTGGACACAATGGAGGTGTGCCTAGTGACTGTGTGCTCTTAAAAGTTGTTGAAATTTGCAGCTGTGGAAGTGACATTCTGTCCTCACCTGCCCAGTGGTAACCTCATTAGGGAGCTGATCTGCCCCCTGTGGCTCAGGCAGATGAGGGAGGTGCTGTTCCTCGCTGTGATAACATTGTTCCCATTCTGTTGGTGTTCAAAATGGAAATTAGCTCAAACCCTGCAGAAATTTAGAGGCTGATAGAAGGATTAATTCTGGTCACTGCTGGAGCACACAGGTGAGGGAGTTGAGAGCCATCCTGCTTAATCCAGGTTTTTCACCAAGATGATGAAATGGGCTAGGGAAGAAGGCAGGGAAAAGGCTGTCTCCTTAGTTAAACAAGCAGCCATCCATTGCCATCCCTCTCTTTGCAGCTTCTCTCTCCTCTCCTGGTTCTTGGGATGTGTAAGAGGGGACACAGTCCCGTTGCAGGCAATTCCCAGTGTTGTGCTGTGTTGTGCCTGGCAATGTTTTGTCTCTCTGTTGGTGGTGCTGGTTCAGGAGCCTCTGGGAGCACCTGGGCGCCTTGGCAGAGGCTCTGAGTGTCCCCTGCTGCCTCATTCCTGAAGGGTGAGACAGCTCCATCCCTGCCATCCCTCTGGCTCCCATCCCACTTGGCTGGTTCTCCTTCCAGCCAAGCTCCCTGAGGTTCAATATCCTCAGCCCTCTTGGTGGTACAGTAGTTTGGACTGTGGACATTGGTGGGGTCGAGGTTCAGGTGAATTTTGATCCCGAACTCCATGCCTGGCTTTCGATTCCTAGAGAAAGAGCCTCTATGGGTCAGACCAAGCTGAGGGAATGAATCTTCCAGAAGGAATGGAGTTTTTCCTCTCTCCAAGGCTCTTGAGAAGCACTCAAGGAGTTGAGGTGATGGGCAAGCTCACAGCCAGCAAATGGGCTGCTCCTCAGAGGCTCTCTGAGCACAGACAGGCAGCCATTGGTTGGGTTTATTTAATACAAGGAAGGTTTATTTAATAAAAACACCTAAAAGCTGCTGCTTTTTATCCTGACCTGGATATGGTTTTCATCCAGTGCAAGTGGGACAGATGCACAGGAAGCTGATACCATTAGTCACTGTTTTCTGCAACAAAGGTAGCTAAATTTTGACTTCTAAATCATAGTTATTTATTAGCCTCCTGGATTAAGTGAGTGCTGATGATGCCAGGCAGCCTGCTTGCATCAGAGGTTTTTATTTTTGCTTTGTAATAGTGCTTTTTATTTTAAGTCACTTGATTTCAGTGTTCACACTGCAGTCATTGCTTTTTGGGGTGTTTTTATTGATGCTGAGCATTTTGAGAGTCTTGTTCTGCTTTAGAAAATGATCGCGTGAGGGCAAACTGGGGCTCCCCAGCTTGATGTAAACCAGCTCTGCAGAGTTCAAATGATGGCCTGGATGTGTCCACGTGCACCCATGAGTGTCCTGCCCACAGGGTGAGCTAAAATGGGTGCAGAGGAACAGCTGCTTGGCAGCACAAGGAGCCACTCCTGTCACCTGCCAGCTCCTCCTTCCTCATCAGGGGAAACTTCTGGGTTCTCCTAGCACTGACATTTCAGTTTGTGGGCTGGCCGCCCTTCCTGGGGTAGGTTTGAAGGGAGCCTGTTTGCCCTGTTCCTGTGAAAAAGGAGCCTTGCTGAGCTCCAGCTTGGAACAAACCCCTGCCTGTTGCTTTGTGCAGCAGCCAGAGCACAGGGAGCAGCTGTTTTGTGGGTTTATATTTGTCTCTCCCAGAGGGTGGAAGCTCTCCGAAGGCGCTGTAAATGCTTTTAAAGACATGTGAGCAGAATTTGAGTGCTACTATTGCACTCACATACAACATGTTCAGCAGTTCCAGGCACAGCCCATCTCAGCAAGTCCACAGGCAGGAGGTGACTTTAAGGATCCCTCAGGTTAGGTTCTGTGCAGAGTGCATGCTGGATGCAGTCCAAACTGTCCAAACTGCTTGGGGTGTAGTTATTCCTTCCAAATACATGTTTTTCTGAAGAGAGGCATGGCAGCAAACATTGGAATGGGAATGCAGGCATCCTCAGAGGGTATCCTTGGGAAGCAGCTCGCTTCTGGCAGCACAGGGTGAGCCTTAGCTCATCCTGAGCTAAGGAATATGGCAGGGAATACCCAGATCATCACCTGCCTGTGACTGCTCAGTGCTGGTGATCTTCCAGCCCTTTTGTTTGGATCAGATGGAGCCAACCTGTGGGTGTTCCCCGTGCCTCAGATGTGCCAGGAGCGCTGATCAGCATCAGTCAGTGAGCTGCAGGCAGCACAACAAACCTGGTATTTGATAAGGATAATGAGGTGGTGCAGATAGGCAACATGGCATGGTTGTAATTAGCAGAGGAAGTGCTGGGTGTGGAAGAAGAGATGACTAAATCCAGGGATGCCATCGCTCCATCTGTGGTGGTTTTGTTGCCAGCTGGGTACAGCCAGGGAAGCTGGTTGTGGCTCCATATGTTCCAATTGCCTCTGTCTTTGCTTTCCAGTTGTATGTGACCCGCCTTTAGAAGTTGCTGAAGTGTTGTGCTTGGAAGAGGATTGGAATTTTGGTGGGCAAAATGTGCCCTGGGCAAGGAAGTCTGGCCTTGCTGTAGTAAATCTGCTCATCCCCCTGCACTGGGATTTGGGAAGCACCCCTTGTCTGTGCTCACCCACCAAACTTTTTCCAGTGGTCATCTTGGGCTGTGGGGATGAAACCGGGTTTCCTGTGGGAATGCAGCAGAATAACATCACCTGCCTCTGGAGGAGCTTCCTCCCTTTGTGTCCTAAACGTGCTTTCCTTGCCAGGCTAAGGAAATCCTTACCAAGGAATCCAATGTGCAAGAGGTACGCTGCCCTGTCACCGTCTGCGGGGATGTCCACGGGCAGTTCCACGACCTCATGGAGCTCTTCAGGATCGGTGGCAAGTCTCCAGACACAAACTACCTGTTCATGGGAGACTATGTGGACAGAGGCTATTACTCAGTGGAGACAGTGACTCTGCTGGTGGCGCTGAAGGTACGGCTTGGGAAACTGGGGATAAGACCTGGGAGCTGGGAGCCATTTTCTCCTCCTGGTGACGCTGCCGTTGGCTCGGGCATGACGGGTGTAAATGGATCCATGCTAGGAGCAGAGTGCTGGGCTGCTGTGGGTGATATTCCATCACTCCTTCTTCCATGCCTCTGCTAAGGGAGGTTCTGTCCGCCCCCAGGTGCGGTACCCAGAGCGCATCACGATCCTGAGGGGCAACCACGAGAGCAGGCAAATCACCCAGGTGTACGGCTTCTACGACGAGTGCCTGCGCAAGTACGGCAACGCCAACGTCTGGAAGTACTTCACAGACCTGTTTGATTACCTGCCTCTCACAGCTCTAGTAGACGGCCAGGTGAGTCTGGCGTGAGGAAAAGCCTCCCTCCCTCCCTTTCTGCCAGCTGTGTTGTCTGACATCCAGAGAAACAGTCCCAGACAGGCTCCTGTAACTTGTGATCCCAGGGTGAGATGGCTGGCGTTGGGAATGAGTGTTAACAGAGTAAGACCCAGCTGTTTTGGAGGTCATTGCTCCCACTTAATGGATTGCTCTTTTCTTTCTGGAACAGATATTCTGCCTCCATGGTGGCCTCTCTCCATCCATAGATACACTGGATCATATCAGGGCTCTGGACCGCCTGCAGGAAGTTCCACACGAGGTAACAGAATTCAGAAACTTAAATATCTGCTGGTGGAAAATGCAAATGTTTTCTCACATTGCAGTCCATTTAGACACGTGGTTACACATGGATTATGGCCTTTCCAGGAGCTAGAGCAGATGAACATTTGGGCAAAACACACGTAAGTCAGTGTGCTTTGATTACAGCAGCCTACATAAGGAGAGCTGTGGGGGTTTCACAGCTGTTTTCCCCAGAATCGTGGGAGTTTTGGGCTTTCAGTCTGACTCAAAGAGCAGGATTTGGCAGGGGAGGGAGGGTGTTTACTATCCTCAGCCTCCTCACAGAGGTGGTTGTGAACTGACAACCGCCATGTGAAGCCACATTGTATCACCATCCTTCTTCCCCAGCCAGCCCAGCCTCCCTCCTGTGGTGTTGTACCTTGTTGCAGCTTCCTGGGGCCTGAAATCGGGACTGAAATCCACGCTTGGAGCTCCGGGGGCAGCTGGAAGTTTTGTTGGGAGTGGCTGGGGCTCACAGATGTGTGCTCAGTAAACTCCTCATGTGCCTCGCACTGAGGAGGACGTGCTGGCAGTCTTGCTGCTGTAAATAAAACGTGTTTAAGCACCTTGCCAGTGGTCTAACAGAGAGCTTCTAATCTTCCCAGGGTCCGATGTGTGATCTGTTGTGGTCGGACCCGGATGACCGCGGCGGCTGGGGCATTTCCCCACGTGGTGCTGGCTACACCTTCGGGCAGGACATTTCGGAAACCTTCAACCACGCCAATGGTCTCACACTGGTCTCCCGCGCTCACCAGCTGGTCATGGAGGTAGGGCAAGCGCTGCTAGCCAGGGCTACCAACACAGGGGCCCACAGGGTCTACTCTGGGACACCTTCCACTCACAGGTTTGTTGGCACCTTTTACACAGGTCAGTACCAAAGAGAGGCTTTAGTCACATGGAAACAACAACATAAAGTGACATGCTTTGACCTGCAGCCTAAATAAGGGGATGTTCTGGCCTTTCCAAGCAAATTGCCCCCTCCAAGTAAATTACCAGAGCGGCCGTGTCACGCCCTGTTTGTGGCAGGAATAATCTTTTTCCATGCTGGTTTGTTCTTGCTCTGACTGCTGCTACATCCAACAGCCTGTCCCATAGTGCTCAGCAGTCAGATGTGACAGGGATTATGCCATTTTTGGCTCTCGACAGGCTATTCTTGGATGTCTTGCTGGAAGAATGCCAGGTGGGTCAATGGAGCAGATGCCTTTTTAAAATCTAGTGCAGGTAGATCCCTTAAGCAGAACTGTGTGTCAGAAGTCAGTGGCATTCAGCAGGCAAATTGTCACTTGTGGTGGAGGAAAGCTGAAGGCATCCCTAAAAATCCCAAGGCTTTTTAGTGGTGCAGTCCATAATTTACAAGTGAGGAGGGGATGATCTCCTGTAGGCTGCTTGAAGCTGGTTTTGCCAGGTACCTGCTGCTGCTTCTTGTGGTAAAGCACCTATTTTGAAATGAAACTAAGTCAGTTGGAAATACTTCAGGAAATCTGTAGTTTCACAAGTGCCTCAGAGAGTTTCAGGCCTGAAGAGAAACTTCGGAGGGGCTGAGGTTTAACAGAGACCTTTTGTTTTTCCCTCTCTGTCCCTGGCAGGGTTATAACTGGTGCCACGACCGGAATGTGGTGACCATCTTCAGTGCCCCCAATTACTGCTACCGCTGTGGGAACCAGGCTGCTATCATGGAACTAGATGACACTTTAAAATATTCCTTGTGAGTATGGTGCCTTGGGCTGGGCTCTCCTTCTAGCCACTCTGTGAGGAATGGCTGATCATTCCCAAAGGGGTTCTTCCATGAAAAGCCAGCTCAGACCACTCTGGAATTAATGTGTGCTCTGCCTTAAAGTAAGCAGTGAGTTAAGCTCCTAAAAGCTTCTCTTCCTGGCTGTCTGGAGAGTTGGAGCTTTTGCACTTCAATCTCTTTATTGCCTAAGCTTGATGGAGAGAGTAAAAACACGTGGATTTATCTATTTGTTTTCATCTTTGGTAAGATGGGGAAGAGGGTCTGAATTGTGCTTTCAGCTGCTCCCCTGAGAAAGTGGTGACGGGCTGCTGGGTCACTCTGAGTTTTAACTCTTGTTTGGGGCTTGGAATGTTTTATGTGTGCTAGCAGCAGGAGAACAAGCCTGGTGCTTATCATGGCAGTGGAAAGTGACTTGTGGAGGAGGGTAAGTGATCCCTTTTTGTTTCCTGCAGCCTCCAGTTTGACCCAGCACCTCGTCGTGGAGAGCCTCATGTTACCCGTCGTACCCCAGACTACTTCCTATAAACCTCTCCCAACCTTTGTAGAAGGAAGTACACCTGGCATTTTAAAAGAGCAACAATATTTACACGTTTCTGTAAGAAATCAGGGTTCGTCTCAACTCAAATCCCCATCATGGACCAAAATGTGCCATACAGAGGACGAAGAGCATTTAGCACAACTTGAGACTGAATTCCTTATGACACTCTCTCTGTCCCATGCCCATCAGCCCGAAAGTCAGTTTGCCTGCTGTATTTGTAGTCATTGTTTTCCTTCTGGACTGTTCAGAGAGGAAAAGGTAACACTCTAACAACACTCATCTCCTCTGATGCTTCTTTGTACATTTTTAGTTCTAGTGTTTAACTGGCATGAATTAGAGTTTGTTTTCCAGGGAAGTGCACACTAACTTCATCCCCACTCTTTATTTTATTGGAAAGACCGCTCAACTTAACTGGAGAAAGGAAATTATTCCTGCTTGGGAGTACGTTGTCATAACCCAGATAAAAGCGTTCCCTTTTTAGCTCTATTCCCGTTCTGTGCTGATCCTGCCTCCTTTTTTTTTTTTAATTGTTTTGGGGTATTTTGTTTATTTTATTTTCTCTTTTGTTATCCCCCCCCCCCCTTTCCCCTCTGTATATTTGTCCTGGAAGTGCTTGCAATCCTCCTCGCTGTACCTGAACCAATAAACTCGCCGTTGTCAGCCCCAACACGTGGTGTCGTGCAGGGCCGGGCGGGACCGGGGCGGCACCGGGGGCGGTCCCGGGGCGGGGCAGCGGGGCCAGACCGAGCCTGGAGCGATGGCGGCGGCCGCCTACGAGCTGCTGGTGCTGGGCGGCGGCTCCGGGGGGCTGGCGGGGGCCCGCCGGGCGGCCGAGCTCGGCGCCCGGGTTGCGCTGGTGGAGCCGCAGCGCCTCGGCGGCACCTGCGTGAGTCTCTTGGGGGTGGGGGAGGGACGCGGAAGGGGACGAGCGACGCGGGGCCGGTGCCCTCTCGCTGACCCCGGTGACTGGGATGGTGGCAGAACCCCCGGGCGGGTCGCGGTGCGGGAGGTGGGAGAGGAGGAATCACCCTTCCGGTGTCCGGATGTTGTGAAAGGACCTGCCTTGCCAGGCTGAAGCAGGACGGATTCCAATCCCCCATCTCCACCAGCTTCTTCCCGGCAGTTTCCAAGCCATTTGCAGGATGCCGATGGATCCTGGATCTGTGTAGCACAACTGCAAGGTGGTAAAGCAGAACTCCAGGGCATGGTGAGCTGGTAACGAGCCAAAAAACAAACTGGTTCCTGAAGCAAGTGAGGGACAGGCTCTAATTTTATGCCCTAAATGCATTCTGCTGGGAAAATTACCATATTCCCAGAAGTGCAGGAAAACGATGGCAAACACCTTTCTGCTAGTAAATAATTTTTACATTCTGAATGGAAAAAAACCCCTTGTGTTTGAAGGCCCCACCTTCCGTATTCTCTTTCAAGGAAGTGAAGGAAAACGGGCAAACCGCAAGACCTTGAGCCTCCCAGGGTGGTTACACCCCTCTTTTTCCAAGAACCCCTAATCCTGCCTTTGTTTTCCTGAGCAGAGAGCTGGGATGTGGAATGCTCTCTGGAGCACTGCCTTGGGAAAACTGGGCCTTGACACTGAGACTTGTTCTTGTTCCCTCCAGGTCAATGTTGGATGTGTGCCAAAGAAGGTGAGGCTGTTCTGCCACTGGCTCCGGTGGTGTGGGCTGGGTCTGCTGTGGGTGCCTGCCAAATTTTAGGGAGGTGCTGGCACAGGGTGTGGGGAGGAAGCAGGGCCTCGGAGGCTGTTGAGCCATCGGGATGCCGTGGGCGCTGTGGGCAGAGATGAGGATTCAGGCAGGGGTTTTCCCAGAGTGCCAGCAGTGCTCCTGAGCCAACCTGGGGTTTGCGTGGGCAGGTGATGTGGAACACGGCGGTGCACGCAGAGTTTGTCCATGACCACGCTGACTATGGCTTTGAAACTGCGGGTGTCAAGTTCAACTGGAGGTAAGAATGGGAACCAGTTGGGAATCAGCATCTTGCAGTGAGTGTCCCACAGGGAGCATCCCACTGTCCACTTCCCAGGGGTCCCTGCCCGCTTCCAGGCTCCTGTGGGCTGTGCAGAGCTGCTTACAGGGCCAGCTGTGTTTTGGAGAACAGGGAGCCAACCTGACTCTGGGAAAGACAAACACAGGGAAGGCAGGCACAGAAATCTTGCTTTGGTGGGGAAAGGGTCACAGGGAGCCGCTTTGCCAGAGGGGTTGAGTTCACAGAATCATGGTTGGAAAAGACTTCTGAGGTCATCAGAAGTTTGATCACCACCCTGCGAACTGGAGCATGGCACAGAGTGCAAGGTTCTATCCTGAGCTCTGAGCTTCACCTGCTGGCAGTGATGGCATTCCCTGCTCTGTTCCAGAACCATCAAGGAGAAGCGAGACGCGTATGTGCAGCGCCTCAATGACATCTACGAGAACAATGTGAAGAAGGTGAGTGTGGGATGTGTTTATCCTGCAATCCTAGTGGCAGACGTGATGGATTTTTAGCCACTTTTCCAGCCCTAATGGGTGTCCTCCGACTGTGGAAACCCTGGCTCCATTAGTTGTCTCCTCATGTCGCTGTTAACCCCGTAACTGTAACCCCTAAGGCCCATATTGACATCATCCGGGGCTATGGCAAGTTCACCGCTGATCCCGAGCCAACCATCGAAGTGAACGGGAAAAAGTACACGGCTCCTCACATCCTTATAGCCACGGGAGGGCGCCCGGCTGTCCCTTCCGACAGCGAAATTCCTGGTGAGCCTGATGAAATCCCCCGGGCTCCCAGGCTGGGGAGAGGTCTGCCCAAGCAAAGCAGGCTTTGGGAGAGAAGGGGGACAGCTGAAGGGTGCCAAAGTATCTCTGCTTTGCAGGTGCCAGCCTGGGGATGACCAGTGACGGCTTCTTCGACCTGGAGGAGCTGCCCAGGTAAAGCGGGATCTATACCCCGCAGCCACCGGCGCCATCTCCAGGTGGCAATGCACATGGCATTGTCTCTTCTCCGCAGGCGCAGCGTCGTCGTCGGGGCCGGCTACATCGCGGTGGAGATGGTGGGGATCCTCTCCACGCTGGGCTCCAAGTCCTCGCTGCTCATCCGCCACGACAAGGTAGTGCCACCCCCTGTCCCCAGCTCTCCTTCCCGCCCCGCTGCCACACCCCAGCCCTGGTGGCCAGAGTGGTTTCTGGCTGTCAGTTCCTGGTGAAGGAGGGTCTCACTTGGCACAGGAGTAGTGATGCAGGGGATGGTGGCTGGGAGCCATGCAGAGGGTGGAGGGGATGTGTTTTAGCAGCACCCACCCAGGAGCCCCGTGTTTCTGCAGCCGTCCGTGTCACCACATCCATCCCCTCGAGCTTTATTTCAAGTCACAACTTGAGAAGAGGAAGAAAGGAAAAGAAAATTATGGAAAAATAAACAGAGAAGTTTGTTAACCACAAGAACCCTAAATCTCTTGGGTTCCAGGGGCAGGGAAATGCCGGTGGAGGGGCTGCCAGGTGGTGCCTTTGCCTGCAGATCCTTGTCTGACAGGGTTGGGGGGTCCTTGCCCAGGTGCTGCGAACCTTTGACTCCCTGATCAGCTCCAACTGCACCCAGGAGCTGGAGAACACCGGGGTGGATGTCTGGAAGCACACACAGGTGGGAGAGCACAGAGCAGCCCTGTGCCTTGTTCCATCCCTCCTGCAGAGGCAGGGCTGGGGGAAAGCTGCCCTTTTGGGTGCTGCTTGCTGAGCCGTGATTTTAGTGACATCCCTGCTTCTGCAGCATGGCTGCTGTCTCTTGTTGCAAGGCAAAAGCCATCTACACCTTCTCCTGCTGCCCTTAGGTCAAGAGGGTCACCAAGTCTCCGTGTGGGCTGCTGGATGTGACAGTGGCCTCAGTGGCACCTGGCCACAAGCCGACAGAGGCGGTGATTCGGGATGTGGACTGCCTGCTGTGGGCTGTGGGGCGGGAGCCCAGCTCTGATGGGCTGGGCCTGGAGCGAGTGGTGAGATTTGGGGTTCCATTGGGTCTCCAGAGGCTGTCATAGGGGCCCCACGAGCCCTCCCATCCCTGCTGGAGCATATGTGTCTGCTGTTTGCCATGGCAGGGTGTGCGGATGGACCCCAAAGGCCATGTGGTGGTGGATGAATACCAGAACACCACCAGGAGAGGGATCTACGCCGTCGGGGATGTGTGTGGGAGAGCCCTCCTCACCCCAGGTACTGCAGCCCTGCCCCCTCCCCTGCTCAACTCTGTGGTGCCACGTGGCTCAGGATCCCTGTCCCTCCCTGTCCCTGCAGTGGCCATTGCAGCTGGCAGGAAGCTGGCCCACAGGCTCTTCGAGGGCAGGCAGGATTCCCGGCTGGACTACGAGAACATCCCCACGGTCGTCTTCAGCCACCCGCCCATCGGCACCGTGGGGCTCACCGAAGGTGGGGGCACAGGGGCTGGGGACACTGCCTCAGAGCTGCTGCTTGCATGCTTGAGATGCTTTGATGTCTGGCAAGTGAGCCTTGACCAAAGGGCTTTGACTGCTCTTTTTGAATGTTCTGTGTGCATCCCTCTGACGCCTGTTCCGTGGCTTCTGCTGCAGAGGAGGCCGTGGCCATACATGGGAAGGACAAGGTGAAGATCTACAACACATCCTTCACTCCCCTGTACCACGCTGTCACCCAGAGGAAGGTGAAGTGTGTCATGAAGCTGGTGTGCACTGGCAAGGAGGAGAAGGTGAGTGGGGGCTGTTGAAGACCATGGCTGGCTGTCCTCCTGTCCCCGTGTGGTCAGCTCTTGGGCTGGCATCCAGCTCCCCAAGCCTGGGTCCCACCTGGCCTCTCATTTCTCCTCCAAAGGTGGTGGGATTGCACATGCAAGGGCTGGGCTGTGACGAAATGCTGCAGGGCTTTGCTGTTGCCATCAAAATGGGGGCCACCAAGGCTGACCTGGACAACACCGTTGCCATTCATCCCACTTCTGCCGAGGAGCTGGTGACGCTGCGCTGAGCCTGCGGGCACCGACACCCCGGGGATGGTGGCAAAAATGTTTCACGTGTTTGCAAAAGTGCCTTACTGCTAGACGGGTGCCTGGAGGGTGTGTCTGTAGGGTGGGTGTGGCTTGCTGTGCAGCAGGAAGTAAACACGCTGATGCTGGCTGGTCTCTGCCCTTTGCTCTCTGGTGCCTGTCTCCTGCCATGACCAGCCGTGCAGGGTGCTGGCACGGCCCATGGATGTGGTTTGGGAGAAGGCTGGCAGTGGTCAGGCTCCTCTCCTGCAATCCCTGGCACTGGGGCTGGGCAGGGAGCAGCAGGAAGAGTAGGACTCTGGGGTCCTTGCGGTGTTTGTGGGTGCTGGGGTACCCTGGATGGGCTCCATCCTCCTCTTTACCTCATGTCCCAACACCCCTGGCTCTCCAGCCTGTCTTGACATCACAGGGGGAGTTCAGGGACCAAATTCCCTGTTTCCGGCCCCATTTCCAGTGACTGGAAGCTCCAGACCCAGCTGGGAGAGAAGAGGCCTGAGTTATGTGGGGTTTTGGGGATCAGAATGGGGCCCCCCATGGTGAGCCTGAGCCAGGCACCTTCATGTCCTCGAAACAGGGACTGAGGCCTGGGTTTGGGGGACACCAGGCTCATTTGGCCAGTTTTAGGGTCCTTTAATAAATAAATCAGGCATTTTCTTTGGCTCAGAAATGAGGCAAGTCCTGCGTTGCTGGCACTTGGAGCCAACCCCACCCAGGCAGTCTCAGGGCTGTGAAACAGACTCCAGTCCTGTTTGGGAAGTGCAAGTGGGGGCTCATCCAGATATTTTAAGGCTTTGACCAGAGAGCCCAAATCCTGTATTTAAAATCAGAGAGCCCAAATCCTGTGTTTGGGGGCTCGGGGCAAACCCCAGACTGGTGAGACACAGCAGGAGCCGGGGGCAGAGTGGGGCAGACCCGGGCTGCGGGGTGGGCTCAAGTGTGCAGAGTGGGACTGGGAGCATTTGCACCCCGGGAGTTGCTCCCCTTCCTTTCCTCTCCATGCCCCTCTATCACCCAGATGCTCTTTGCAAGGAAAAAATAGAAATTATGCCATGGACAAAAGCATTGACAGCAGAACTGGATATACCTGGGCAGTGTGAGCAATGTGTGGAAGTCAAACCAGTGACCATCCAGAGGGATTTTAAATCAGATACATGCAGGTTTCATTTCACAGGAACTCCAATTTTTTTGGCACCTCTTGCTTACATGTTTCCCTGTTGGAAGAGGTCAATTAGTCTTTTTAATTACCAGATTAGCCAGCGCAGGGAAAAACAACCAGCATTCCCTGAACACCTCCATCCCTTCCATATCCATCTGCAATCAGGGGCTGATGGACAGCAGCGTGCCCTGAACAGGCTCCAAGGTGGGACTGGATGATCCTTGAGGTCCTAACCAAACCGTTTTGGAGTTCCATGGACAGTTCCATGAGCGCTCCTCGAGTTTATTTCGCATCCTGTCCTTCCTTCTGCTCTCAGCAGTTGGTGCCGCCGGCCTTCCAAAGAGATGGAAGCATCCTGGGACACGGATCGGCCCTGCCGCTCATGGAGCCGTTTTTAAAACTAAAAGGACAATATTCTGCAATGAATCCGTGATGAGGATTCCATGCTGATGTTCTACGGGGAATGGGGGAAGCAGAAAGCGATCCCTGCAAGTCTCAGTTCCCTGCAAGTCTCACTTCCCTGCGCTGTGGATATTTTGTTGCTTCCATGAGTAACACTTTTTCATCTGAAGCTCCTTGGATTCCAAAGTGAACTCGCCACCTTTTGGGCTTCAAGGCAGAGGGAATGTGAATATAGGGAAGTGATAGGGAGACAAAACTGCAGCGGTGTATGTGTGCAGGGAGAGCTGGGGTAGGAATTCTAGACAAAATCCTCTTACCTGGATGCATGATCCTCTCTTGGTCTGAGGTTTCTCTGTCTGTGGCTTTTTAGTGCATCCAGCTCCATGTCCCCAGTCCAACATCCTGGATTCTGGGATTCCATCTGCTGCATCACACAGGGCAAAACTGCCCTCACTGCAGTGTCTGTGTGTGGCTGGAACTTCTCAGCCTCCATTTACAGCACATGATGATGCCATACAGAGTTGTTATAATTCCACGCGGAGTTATGCTGGAAAACAAATTTGTTGGTTTCAATTGATATTGGGATATTTGTTTGTTGTCTCAAATTTAAATGATTTGTTAAAGGATTAATTTTTAAACTATGCCAGGAATCAAAAGGGGAGTGTAAAAACAGAGAATTTATTCTTATTAAGGAATGATTCCTACATTCATGAAATCATTAGTTGGAAGCCTGTTCTCCTAGAATCTGTCCTTGGAATGCTGCTTTTCTTTCCAGAAAAACCTGATGCAGAGGCAGGTAAGGCAGAACCTGCTATTTCAACTACAGGGGCCACCTGGTTTCACCTGGCCACACAGACTGTTTGGTTTTTTTTCCCTGAGTTGCTGATGTAAAAGCTGGAATCTCTGGAGAGCCTGGACCTGAATGCTGGAGCTCAGCAGGTAGGAGCAGAGTCTGGGAGATGCCACTGTGCTGGGAGCACTCGGAGCTCTGGGGGAATCTGGATTCTGATGGATGGGGGCGTGTCAGGCGTGGCACCTGCAGAAGTAACTGTGACTTCCTGACCCTTGGAATGAGCTTCCCAAGGCCAAGGGATGCCTCAAGCAGAGCGGGGAGGCTCTGCAATGGAACATAGCCCAGAAACTCTTGCAGCCGGGCACCCCCCAAAGCCCCGGGGCTTGGCGCCTGGCTTTGGGCTGGGCTCTCGGCTCCCTCCTTCCTCCTGTCCCTCCTCCCTGCCTGAGGCAGGAGCCGCAGGGGCTGCGGGAGCAGAGGCTGCAGCCTCTCCTCGCTGCTGCCTGCGGAGCCAGCGGCGGCGGCGGCGGAGCTGTAAGCGGGGTAGGTACCCCGGGGGGATCGGGCTGGGGCTGCCTTCCCCCGGGGCTGGGCTGCTCCTGCCTCCCTGCTGCAGCTGGGAGCTGGGGAAAACCGCGGGAGCTCGGCGAGCAACAGGTCTGTGTGTGTGTGTGTGTGTGTGTGTGAGAGAGAGAGAGAGCTGGAATGCTGCTGCCACCGCTGGAGGTGCCCTGGTTGGCAGGGGGGCACAGCACTGCCTGCCCCGGAATCCCGGTGATGCCAGGGACCTGCCGGCTGGAAACAGCCCTCCTTGGGCTGCCCGGGGTGGGCAGGGCTGGGATAAGGAGCAGTTTGGGATGGGGATGGCAGCAGGTGCCCCTGAGCCTCTGCCTTTGGGGTTCCAGCCCCTGAATTCCAGGCCCAAGGAGGGCCTGGGCTGGGAGCTGGAGCATTCTGCAGAGCTCCAGAATTGGGGAAAGAAAATCCTGGGGCTGTTTGGTTTGTTTTGTTTTTTCTCAGTGGTTAAGACAAGTTCACATCATTTTATTTTGCTCTTCTAACAGTAGCAGGTACCTCCAGTAGGAGGAAAGTGTCTGGAGCTTGAAGTAGCTCATGTTAGCATTGAAATCTGAACCTTGTCAGGGGCTGCAAAGTCTGAAATGCAGTGAGATCAGTTTGGGGTGTTTTGCTGGGGAAAGGGGTGTAAACAAGTGTAACTCTGAGCATTTCCTGAGGCTGGCAGGTAAGATGGCACCTCATCCCAAAAGAAAGGATCTGTGCTGCTGGGGTTTTTTTCCAAAAGAAAATCCTAGCAAGGAAAACTTCCTTGCAGTCCTTGCTGTTTGGACTGCTGTGGGTTGCAGCTGTCATTTACTGAGCAGAATTGGCTTCAACTGGAGTCAAACCAGGAGGTTTCCCAGGTAACCTCTCAGCGTGTCAAATTCCTGACATCAATCAGAGGTACCTATCCATGTTATCCAGGTAAGGCTTAGAATTTGGTGTTAATTAAAACTGAGTCACTGAGGCAGCAGCAAATGGAAATTCAAGAGCACTAAAAGGATTCAAATCCTCAGAGCAGGTCACAGGAAAAAAAAATCAATGATTACCTAAAACCCCTGTGTGGATGTGGATGGTGATGTAAAGGGAGCAGTCAGAAGGCAGGAAGGTACAGGGAGAGTTCAGCCCTTCCACAACCATCATCTTTCTGCAGAGGTGACACTGCATTTAAACCTCTGCTGTCACCCCCACAGCCAGTTCTTCTCCTGTGCACTTATTTAAGACTAAAGGCATTGCCTCTGGGCAAATCCAGCATGGGCTGAGGTGGAGTGTTAAGGATCCAACCCCAGGGTGCTGCACAGGGAGCTCACCTGTCCTGCCCTTGGGCCAGGCAGGCTGCTCTGCCCAATTCCTAGTGAGGCATAATCCAATATTCTGCAGCCCAGGAGCTTGGGTGGGGGTAAAATGGTGTTTATTGTGACAGGCTGTAAGTCATGGTGCCCTGTGTGACCAGGTCATGGGCTGTCTGCTCTCATGCCTGTCTCAGAGAGGGCAATGGCACTTCTGTGCCAAAAGAGATGGAAATCAAACATTTCCGTGGCTCTGGCTGGTGCAAAGAACGCCTGTGGTGTGCTCTGTGCCTTGGGATAGGTTTGGGTTTTCTGGTCTTTCACTTGGCAGTGATTACAGGATCCTCTGTGCCCCCATTCTGGGGGGACACAAACTGCCTGCTGGCAGAGCTGTCTCCTGTACCTGCTGCGTTAGCCCTCACTGGCTGATGGGCCCCTAAGCACTTCTGTTCTTTGCCAATCCTGTCCTCCACTGAGACTCTCCCATGACTGTCCCACTTTCCAGGGGTGTTTTTTACCTCTATCTACCTGCTCCCCAATTACTCCCCTCAGTCTCAGTGCCCCAAATGACAGGGCTGTCAGGGAGTGACTCATGAGCACAGGCTGAGCTGAAAGGTGCAATTTAGGAGGCTCATGTCCCATTTGTGGGGAGTTTAGTGCTGCCAAGAGCCCAGCAAGGATCATTGATTTAGCTCTTCCTATAGACCAAACCCCAGCACTCACTGCTGAACTGCTGGAGCATCTCTCCAGGGAAAAAGCTGTGGCCAGTCCAGATATTCTGTGGGGTCCCTGCCCAGTTTCCAGTGATGGATGGGAAACTGCTACTTGGAGACTGAATCCCAGGGAACTTGAGTAATTTCCTACTGAAAGCTTTTAAAACGGGGACTTGCTTCCAAGGTAAGGCAGGTAAAATCTTATTGCTTGCCAGGCTTCTCAATAAAGTGGTGGCATAAGTGTGCCTGGGTGTGGAAATCTTACTTTAACCTGATTTCAGCGAGCAGTTGGCTGAGATTTTAGTTAAGATTTAAAACTGCCTGTGATGCATCAAATAAAAAAATAAAAAAATATATTTAGAAGCTTAAAGGTTGACTAAACATGAAGTAAAGGGGAAAAAAGGGATCATAATGATAAGAAATAGGTAAGCAGCCTTGGCTCTAATCAAGCAGGGTGGAAATTATATATAAAAATATATATGTATAAAAATACAGAGCCATTACCAACTTGCTGTGAATGCCTCACCTGCCATTTACATCTCCTGATTTACAGTTACAATTTGGCTTTGGAGTGAAATGCTTTCTATTCCCAGCTCAAGTGGATGAGTAATCTGCAGCTAAGTCTGGTGTTTATTCCAGTCATCCTGCTGATAGCCTTGTTCTCCATCATATGAAGTTTGAGATCTTTTAGAAAGAAATACCTATTTCAAAAAGAAATACCTACAAACTATTTCCTGTGTCCCCAGCTCAGACTATGCAGATAAATGACTCTGAGGGGAGGAATAAGCAGTTTAAGCTCATTGAGAGGAGATGTGTGTGCAGCTCTGAGATTGGCACATCTGCCTGGGATTGCCCATTTCAAAATGAGAAATTTGCTTCTCAAGGTGCACTTGTTTTCCTTTATGAAAGTCAATGTCAGTAAGAAAGAATGATTTGATTGCAACTGGCTATTTTTAAGGGTGTGTTTTCTTCCACAGCTCCTTTCTCCTTTCCAGCTGAAAACCTGCTGGGATATTTGGGCTTATTTGGAGATGAACCACTCAGAGGTATGTCCTATAAAATAGGATGGAAATATTGATGGATGAAAAAGTTAAATACTTAAAGAGTAAGTTCTATTACCTTAATTCACAAATATCCCCAGAGTCCCCAGCTCAAGCCCTGCATGGCCCAGACCAAACACCTCCTGCACCACTCCCTGTGGAACTGGGAATGGGGGGTTTGGGGTGGCTGCAGCTCCCCCTTGCTCTGAAAGAGAAGCCAAGAGGACCCCAGAATCCCATGGGCTGTGCACAGGGTCCCTGTGGAACAGCATTTCAGGTTTTTAGTCAGTGGCTCCCTTCCTGGTTCCCTGAGGCAGAGGATGATCCATAAATTTCTCTCTCCCTTATTTCTCAGACAATCACAGACGAATGTCCTGTTCTTTTTGCCATCCTTCAGGGGCTGTGTTTTGCCCCTGGGAATTTCTCACTTTTCAGCAGACCAGGGATCATTTTCCAAAGTGGGAAACCTTGGGAACTGGGAGCCCTGGGAAGTCTCTGTTCTTGTGCCATTACTGAGCTCAGGACAAGGGAAGAACAGGTTTTTTAGCACTTACCACATTGAATGTTCTTCATGTACAGCTACATGCTCCTGCTGTTCCTCCCATCTCTGAAGTCTCCTTATTTTTGTTTCAGCCTCAGAGGATCCTGTGAGGGTATTTCACACATAAAAATGAAGATATCAAGATGACAAACCCAGCAGGTTGTGCACGGGGGTGAGGCAGTGGTGGCTGCTCCAGGGGATTTCTTCCACGTGCCCAACATAAAAACAATGGCATCACTTCATAATGGCTTGGAACTGCTGCTCTAACGAGGGAAAACTGTTTTTCTCTAGCCAGAGGTACACAATTGTCCTGGTCAGGCTGTGAGGTGTTACATTGTGTATTTGTCTATGGAGGCTGTGTCTGGGATTCCAGCAGGGAATGAGCCTCCTGTGTTTGGGAGCCCACTGTGGGTTGGGGCAGTTTGCACTCTGGGAGCCTCCTTCCCACTTTATTCCTTTGCAGATTTTCTCTGGTGTATTAAATGAAGGAGGGAGGCCTTGCTCTTATCAAGTTACCACGTGGAAGCAGATTACTGTTATTCATCATCTTATACCAATTAGGTATTGCATAATTTTTCCCTTTTCTTAGATGATTTATGTTTCTGTCCTCTGTGCCTCTCTCAATTATTTATCACCCCTTGTTTTAGCAGGCAAGGTCCCTGTGAAAACACAAGGCACTGGCTTAATTTCTCCTTCCAGCCAATCCTCCTCCCCCTCAGCTTCAGGATAATAGAAATCCATGGAGCTTTTCCATTTCCTGTTATCTGCAGTGTTTGCACAACCACTTCCCTATGCCTGCCACAACCAAAATTTCATTAGTGCAACTGGGAAGAGACTCAGCTCCAGTTTTGCCTCAAGGCTGTTTACAACTTCTTGTTTACCAGCTATGGACAAAAACTATTCCAGAGATCATTACTGAGGAGATTGTGCTGTGAGGCAGCAGCTTCTAGTGTCAGAAACAGAGAGAAAAAACAAAATATGTATCCAAAATAACCATTATTCCTCCTGATTTTAGTGTGATAAGGGACAGCCCTGTCATGGCATGACCAAGAACTTCTGCCTCAGATCATCAGAGACCCCTGGAAAAGCCAAACTCCAGCAAGTAAGGGAGGAAAGGCACCTCTGGGGACAGCACAGGGACAGCTGGGCATGGGGACTGGGAATGTGGTGAGAGCCAAAAGCCACCTTCCCCTGGCCACAGTGTCTCCCTAAAGCAACTCCTTTGGGAGGCAGAAGATTATGGCAGAAAATTAGTGGGCAATAATAATAATAATAATAATAATAATAATAATAATAATAATAATAGTAATGTGGGGAAGTGTTGGATTGGCAGGAGAAAAGCAGCACTCAATATGAGTGATCAGCAAGTCTCAGACTTTATTGATAGTCACACATATTTATATTGGTGTTAATGAAGTTCATACATATTGCAAAGCTGAGCTCATTATTGGTTAGTTACTTATCAGCCAACCACGCCTACTTCTGTATTCTTATGGTTATTCTGTTGCTACTTCTACATTCTTGTGATTATTCAGCTGAAACTATCCTCATATTTTTGGCAAAAGATCCTCTCCTCTATCCTGTTGTTGCACCAAGGGCACAATGTCCTTGCCCATCACTGGACACTGACTGCTGACTCCTAGACTTGTCTCCTTCTAGCTTAACCAGTGGTATCATGTCTACGTGACCTTTCTCAGTTAGCCAACTGTCCACAAAGCTCTCCACAGGGAAGAGCAGTAGGAATGCTGCTTTTTAATGGTGAGAGCATCTCCTGGGATTTATAAAGCCCAGCTCCAGGTCTGGGATTAAAGGAGCAGTGTGAACTCGTGTTGTCAAATATCTGTGTTGGCATTCTGTCAGAGCTCTCCACCTTGAGCCCAGGTTGGGGTGCAAGAGCACCAGTGCTGCTTCCTTGAGGGATCAGGAAAATGGGCATTAAAGCATTTCTCACAAGGCTGACTCTGAGCTCTGGCTGGAGAAAGCATCTGGCTCATCAGATATCTCAATAAGATCACCTCCAATGATTTTGAAAGCATATTGAGTAAAAACTAATCAAGATAAATAAGCCTTTGTCTGTAAGGACATCCCCACAGAATGTACAACTATTCCTACACTTGTTCAAACCTACAAGCAGCTGATTTTGGGTGAGGGACTCCAGATTTTTGTCTCCCTGCCTTGCTGTGCAGGCATTTAATAAGTCTGTAAAATACAGACCCATTAAGACACTGCACTGCTGCTGATTTCTGAACAGGCACAAGAGAGCAGAACATGATGGGTTTTCACTGCTCTGCTTGTTCCAAACCTGAGGCACAGCAGAATAAATACTTTTTTTTTACTGCACTTACTTCTTGAGAGTAAAGCACTTGCAGAGGCTTTGCTGAGCTTTCATACAAGCTCATCAGGATTCAGATAAATTTAAATCCCATTTCTATTAAGGAATTTGAAGCATCTTGAAAGCACCTGCGCTCACACTTTAATTTCATGCCTGCTGCCACCAATTAATTTTGCCCCCTGCTTCTTTAGACATCCTCATCTGGGAGACAAAATATATGTGGGAAAGAGTTTGAAATGCTGCCTCCAAGTCAAGTTAGCTGCTTGGAAATGAACCCAGCTCTCTTGAAGCTCAGCATGTTTCAGACACTGCATGGTCCTTCTTGATGGCAGCCTTGGAGTTGGGTAGCTTGTGAGCAGGGAATTAAATCATCCAGCTGCACACAAAACCATCTCATGTCCATGAAATGGGGCTGGATTTGGTTACTTGCAGGCAGAAGGCTTGTGCCACTTGAGAAAGCTTTAATCCCTGTTTTTCAGTGCTGGAATTAGTGACTTTTTAGTGATTATTGCTCAGCCACCTCACTGCTGCCAGGGTGCATGTGAGTTTCACACTAATTTCAGCACATAGTGCACCCAAAAGAGATGACAATGCTATAATAATAATAATAATAATAATAATAATAATATCATCACATTGCTTCAGATCAATTGCAAGCAGACTAAAATGGCCTCTTTACAAATATCTTTTAGGGCACATTGGAACACAAGGAGGAGAATGGACTCAAACTCCTCGTTGGATTGGCCTCACTTGGATTTGCTGAATTACAACAGGACGTACAAGTACCTTTACCTGGAAGGAAATGTCTCCTATGTGGACTTCTACCTCCACCAGCCTTGGGTGGCTGCTGTCTTCATCACCTCCTACCTGCTCATCTTCCTCCTGTGCATGGTGGGCAACGGGGGGGTTTGTTTCATTGTGCTGTGGAGCAGGCACATGCGCACGGTCACCAACCTGTTCATCCTGAACCTGGCCGTCAGTGACTTGCTGGTGGGGCTCTTCTGCATGCCCACCACCCTCCTGGACAACATCATTGCAGGTGGGCTGGCTGCCCGTGGGGTGGGGAGAGCCAGGGGCGTGTGTCCAGGGGGCTCTGTGGGCATTCTGAGTCAGTGGAAGGTGTCCCTGCCCATGGCACAGTGTTCCTGGCCATGGCTGGAATTCCATGATCTTCCCTTCCATCCAAACCACCCCATGAGTCTATAATTGTACTCAGGAAATGGAAGATGAGAGCGAATGATTTTAAGCAGAGTCCTGCAGTGAGATGGCAGCAATTCCAAAATGCATGTTTCCTTGCAGGGTGGCCCTTTGGGAGCCTGGTGTGCAAGATGAGCGGGATGGTCCAAGGCATCTCTGTTTCTGCCTCTGTCTTCACTCTGGTTGCTATTGCCATGGACAGGTAAGATGCTGCAGTCTGTAACCACCACTGTCATCTCCCCTGGCCCCCTGACCACCCTGAGCCCAGTCATTAACCCTCCCAACACCACAACAAATCCTAAGCAAAATAAAATCTGGGCAGGTCTAAAGAGCAATCTGCTCCTCCACCGGTGTCTCTTAAAGAGGGTGGAACTGGGCTATCCCAGCCTGCCAGGAATTGGTTTGTTTCTCAGCCATGAAGCTGGATTGCACAGGCAGCAACTGACAGGGAGGATGAAAGACAGGCAGTTTAAAATGTGTGTGCATCCCTGCCCGGGATAGGAGGCGTTCCTCACACGGCTTCCCCGGTGCCCTTGCCGCAGGTTCCGGTGCATCGTGCACCCCTTCAAGCCGAAGCTGACCGTCCCCGCCGCCGTGGCCACCATCGCGGTGATCTGGGCGCTGGCCGTGGCCATCATGTGTCCCTCGGCGGCGCTGCTGCGGCTGCGGCAGGAGAAGCGCTTCCAGCTGCTCCTGGGCACGGGCAACGCCACCCGCCCGGTGTTCTGGTGCCGGGAGGAGTGGCCCGAGCCGGCCATGAGGAAGGCCTACACCACGGTGCTCTTTGCCAACATCTACCTGGCTCCGCTGGCGCTCATCGCGCTCCTGTACGCCAGGATCGGCGTTTCCCTGTGCCACGCCGCCGTGCCCGCGGCCGGGAAGCGCGGCCGGGAGCAGCAGCGGGGAGCGTGGAGGAGGAAGCGGAAAGCCATCCACACGCTCGTCCTTGTCACCCTGCTCTTCGCCCTGTCCTGGCTTCCCCTGTGGAGCCTGATGCTGCTGTCGGACTACGGCAGCCTGTCGGACGTGCAGCTGCGGCTGATCAATGTGTACATCTATCCCCTGGCTCACTGGCTGGCCTTCTCCAACAGCAGCGTCAACCCCATCATCTACGGCTTCTGCAACCGGAGCTTCCGCCGCGGCTTCCAGGCCGCGCTCTGGCTCCAGGTCTGCTCCAGGCCCGCCTGTGCCCAGCCAGCCCCGGGCCAGGCCGCCCTGCCCGCCGCCCCCTGCCCGCCGGCCCAGGATCCCCCTCCCCACACAGCCAAGGGAGGAAACTGGGTCCATAAGCAGCGGGATTTGCTGATGGAGGAGCTCAAAGGCAATGGGACGGAGTGAAAGGCACTGTGATTCTGGCAATCTCTCTGTTCCCCATGGAACAGGGCTGCTTGAACCCCGTTTGTGGTCACATTTCATTCCTGTGAGGAATCCCTCATCCTGTAACTCTCATGGACTGAAATACTGCAGACCCAGTCTGGCACCCAGCAACCCCTGGATTATCTCATGGTTGTGCTTCTTCCTGGACATTGTGAGCGCTGGGTCCTGCTCAAATGACAAAATTTAGCATTTTCCATCACATTCCATTTATTCCCCTTGGTTGCTGTTATTTCTGTCACGTCCGTTATTATTGCAGCTAGAGAAACAAGTGGAAATGGAAATTCGAGAAATAAAGAATAAAAAAATTGGTTTAGTGGTGTGTTTTTTGGGGAACTCAATTTGATGTTGCAGGGGCATAGAAGTCACCCAAAAAGACTGAAATTTAAATATGAGCAGGAGAGAAAACACTTGAGAGCCCAGTGGATGGGACAAACCTCAGCAGGGACAAGAGTGACACTGGAGGAATAGTGAGGAATAGAATTTGTGCAAGGAGCAGCACAAGATCACAGAGCGCTAAGGCTTATTCTGTAAGGCCCTACAGGAGCCAAATCCCAGGTAAAGCCATTCCCTAGGGCAGTCCTCCCTCACATAAATAGGAGTGACTTCCACATTATGACATTCCCTGCTGCTCACTGTCTCAAAATGCTCATTCTCTTCCCTACCTATTACCTAAGTTTTATCCTCAAACCTTTACCTCCATGTGCCTCAGTTTACCTCAAAATGTTCATTTTCTGCACTACAGCCTACCTCAAATTTGCTCCAAATTTTTTTCCCTGTCTGTCCCCTGCTTGTTAACTCATTTTCTCCTCACAATGTCTCTTTGGACTTTATGGAGGAGCATTTCTCCCTCATTTTAGGAGGAACATTTCTCCCACAAGCACGCACTTTCTTTCACTCCATATCCAGCTGAGAAAACACCAAATCAGTGCTTGGTTCTGCCATAAAAGAGAGGAAAAGGGGATTTTGCTGGGATTTGGGACATGGGGTCTGTCCCCCCTCACACGATCCCAGGGTTTGGCTGCGGGAGGCGGGAATGGGAGAGGGTGAGGCGAGAGCAAGGCCATGGCAAGGGTGAGAATCTCTGATCTCTGAGTTTGCCTTGGCATCCCAGAGCCTCTCCCCGTGCAGATTATGAGGGGAACATTTTCTGAATTGGTTGTTTACTGATCTTTTTCATGTTGAATTAATGCATTTTGCTCATTTTGTGTCATTTAAGCTTTAGGTGGCATTTCCTGTGGGGCTGGTGGTGTGCTGAGGGTGGATATTGATGCTGGGAGAGGCAATTTCCCTGCAAAGCTCTTCTATAAAACATAACTATGAAATAATGGAGTTTCTATGATAAGAACAGGACTTAGGCTCCCAATAGAGAACTGGGGTGTGCTGGGCAGGGACTGGGAAGCACGCAGTTATTTCTGTGTTAATTTCTCCAAACATTGATTTCTGTCTGTTTGCTTCAAAACTTCAAAACTTGTTTGTAACTTCAAAAACTAGAGCTGGATCACAGATGATATCCAAGCTCTTCTTTAGGACAGGGAGTGGAACCCAGGTTCAAGTATATGGAAACAATGCCAGGAAAACATAAATCTCTCAGAAAATAGCAGAAAATAATGCATTATAAACGTCTTTATTTCAGCCAAGTGCCTGCCACTATAGTGGGTGAATATTCAGCTGTACTTACTGAGATAGCACACAGGTGATGCACTGGCACTCCTGGATTAATGTGAGTTGCTGCCAGGTGTTTTCCATTAGGTTCAGTTGCAGTACTGGAGCTGTACTGACAAGCTGGAGCCCTGAAGCACAAGAATCTGTGCTGTCCATAGTGAGTGTTGTCTAGTGTGTGTCCTGAGGTCCCTGAGCTAGTGCTGGTCTGTCACTGAGTCAGCTCATTCTCGTTTAAACTCTCTTGAAAAGTGCTGGAAGTGCACATGGGAGTATAAAACACATGTGGAAAAGCTTTAGGGCTGTGCAGCTTCCCTGCCAGCCAAGGGAAATCTCTTTGCTGTGTGTCACATGTCCTGCAAGCTGGGGAAACACCCACCTAGGGCTGCTTAGGGCTGTGCAGGTGACTTGGTGAACAGCCAGTGGCAATGAGCTGTGCTTTCATCCAAGAAATCATTCCCAAGGGAGCAAATCAGCAAACTGCAAGCCCTGCAAGCAGCCTATTCCTCATCGTATGCCTCTGCCTTGTTCCTTTCCTGCTCCACCGCCCCAAAAATAATAAATAGTAAACAGTAAATGAAGCCCTTCACTGAGAGCCTCCCTCCTCTGGGGGTGCTGGCAGCTGCACAGGACGTGTGGTTCTCTTCTGTCCAGGTTATCCATGCTATGAAAGTCACACTCTCAGGTCCAGGAGGGAGCAGGAGCTCGACTGTGCCACCCACCCACGCAGCAGCAGCGATGGCGCGGCCGTGCGCAGGAGGACCAAGCTCCCCACCATCACCAGGACAGAAGTAGAAACTCACAGGTTCTCCATCAATGGCCACTTCTACAACCACGAGGTAGGAAATTTTAGGCTTGGCTTTGTCACCTGAGGGACAGGGAGCCCTGCCCAGTGAGGTGTGCCTCAGGCTCAGGCCGTGATGTGGCTGTTCTTGTTCCCAGAGATCAGTTTTCACTCCGGCTTCTGGGACAGAAACCAAAATAAGAATCAACAGCCAGACGAGGACCAGACAAGTGATAGAGCAGTTGCTTCGGAAGTTTAAGGTAAGTCTGCTGGCAGGAGGAAGCGTGGCCGTGTTCTGGAAGCGTTCATTCCCATGTGCACTCCCTCCAGCACTGCGGGAAAGATGTGGAATAGCTGGGTGAGGACAGTGCGTGGAGCGGAGTGTAAAAAAAACCGGATGGACAATTTTAATCCTGGCGGTGCTGCCCTCCCACAGACAGCCCCGGGAACTGCGGCTGGCCTAAAACAGCAGCAATTATCCCAGCGCCTGTCTGGGACGGGCTTTCTCTGAGAGCCAGGCGTGTGGAAAGATGGGAAGGTTACAGCTACAAGTACTGCTCAAGGCCAGTGCCATGCTGTCTGAAACTACTTTTTTTTTTTTAAATTTCCTTGGAACCATCTCCCCCAACAATGTCGTACATAGTCAGAAGTAGCTTTGCCCTTACTGCTGCATATTTCTCAAATATCTTGATTTTTCATGGCTGCTTAGTGTTTAATTTATACTTTAATGGTCTTAAGCTTCCTGTTTAACTTGTCTGGAGACTTCACTATTGCAGAATTACTTTGTGTGGTTAGTAAGACTTGCGAGTGTCTTGGAAGGAAAACAACTTCTAGGAGTAACAAGGAAGGGAATTACAGAGCAGGGAGTAGAGTTGTAGGGAATACATTGCAAAGTAAGTGTTCAAAAGCTGTGCTGTTTTCAGAATGTGCCTGTCAGGCACGAGGGTAGATCACAGAGGTTTACCTTGATGGCAGCACAAATAGCAGATCTACGTGTGAGGGGAGAATACACTCTAGGAAGCAGTTAAGGATGCTGCAAGGAAAGCAGGCAGGAAAGATCTGAGTTTCCAGTGTGTTACTGGTTTGGGCACATGGGAACACAAGGGTTAGGGCTGGCACAGAGACAGTGAACATGGTACCACAGATTTCTGCCTTATCCAGATCCAGTATCTTTAACTCTTGTACAGACAGGATCCCTGTCTCAGGCTTTGATCCAAATCTCTGAGCTGAGACACACAGAGAAAATGTGCTGAGAGGGAAGTGCTGGGAATATCTGTGAGTCTGAATGGAACTTCTTTTTTTTTCACAGCTAGAAAACAGCCCCCATGAATTTGCACTTTACGTTATCCATGCGTCTGGAGGTAAGACAGCCACTGCTGCCTGAGCACTTCAGCTCAGGAAGAAGCTCGCCGCTTCTTCGCCTCCGGGAGAATCGGCGAGCGGCAGCTTCCCAAAGGCGAAGATGGAAGCTGCAGCACACAGGCACAGTGTGGGCAGCCTTCAGACTTAGAGAAAACAGTACTTTACCACTCTCCTGCCTTTTCCATGGTTATTCTATTGGAAAAGAACGAGTTTTGGACAACTACCTTTCATTCTTGCCAAACTCTTTGCAGACCTCCGTGCAAGCTTTAGAACAAGATTTTGGATGTTTTCTTTCCTGGCAGAGTTTCTCTTTGCAAGATATGGTGGAAAAGCTTTTGGCTGAGTGTTGAGCGGCAAGACACGCAGAAGACGCAGATACGCAGCTCTCCGAAGCTAAGTGCCGGTCCCGGGCTTCTTTCGGCACAAACCGCTCTCAGGAGCTCCCTGCACTCGCCACAATGCTCTGTGTGCGAAGAAGCCTCTTCTTCGCCTCCGGGAGAATCGGCGAGCGGCAGCTTCCCAAAGGCGAAGATGCAAGCTGCACCATGCAGGCACAGTGTGGGCAGCCTTCAGACTTCGAGAAAACAGTACTTTACCACTCTCCTGCCTTTTCCATTGTTATTCTATTGGAAAAGAACGAGTTTTGGACAACTACCTTTCATTCTTGCCAAACTCTTTGCAGACCTCCGTGCAAGCTTTAGAACAAGATTTTGGATGTTTTCTTTCCTGGCAGAGTTTCTCTTTGCAAGATATGTTGGAAAAGCTTTTTGCTGAGTGTAGAGCGGCAAGACACGCAGAAGACGCAGATACGCAGCTCTCCGAAGCTAAGTGCAGGTCCACGGCTTATTTCGGCAGAAGCCGCTTTTAGGTGCTCACCGCGACCAGCCCAATGCTCTGTGTGCGAAGAAGCCGCTTCTTCGCCTCCGGGAGAATCGGCGAGCGGCAGCTTCCCAAAGGCGAAGATGCAAGCCGCACCATGCAGGCACAGTGTGGGCAGCCTTCAGACTTAGAGAAAACAGTACTTTACCACTCTCCTGCCTTTTCCATGGTTATTCTATTGGAAAAGAACGAGTTTTGGACAACTACCTTTCATTCTTGCCAAACTCTTTGCAGACCTCCGTGCAAGCTTTAGAACAAGATTTTGGATGTTTTCTTTCCTGGCAGAGTTTCTCTTTGCAAGATATGGTGGAAAAGCTGTTTGCTGAGTGTTGAGCGGCAAGACACGCAGAAGACGCAGATACGCAGCTCTCCGAAACTAAGTGCCGGTCCCGGCCTTCTTTCGGCACAAACCGCTCTCAGGAGCTCCCTGTGCTCGCCACAAAGTTGTGTGCGAAGAAGCCGCTTCTTCGCCTCCGGGAGAATCGGCGAGCGGCAGCTTCCTAAAGGCGAAGATGGAAGCTGCAGCACACAGGCGCAGTGTGGGCAGCCTTCAGACTTAGAGAAAACAGTACTTTAGCACTCTCCTGCCTTTTCCATGGTTATTCTATTGGAAAAGAACGAGTTTTGGACAACTACCTTTCATTCTTGCCAAACTCTTTGCAGACCTCCGTGCAAGCTTTAGAACAAGATTTTGGATGTTTTCTTTCCTGGCAGAGTTTCTCCTTGCAAGATATGCTGGAAAAGCTTTTTGCTGAGTGTAGAGCGGCAAGACACGCAGAAGACGCAGATACGCAGCTCTCCGAAACTAAGTGCCGGTCCCGGGCTTCTTTCGGCACAAACCGCTCTCAGGAGCTCCCTGCGCTCGCCACAATGCTCTGTGTGCGAAGAAGCCGCTTCTTCGCCTCCGGGAGAATCAGCGAGCGGCAGCTTCCCAAAGGCGAAGATGCAAGCCGCACCATGCAGGCACAGTGTGGGCAGCCTTCAGACTTAGAGAAAACAGTACTTTACCTCTCTCTCTTCCTTTCTATTGTTATTATATTGGAAAAGAACGAGTTTTGGACAACTACCTTTCATTCTTGCCAAACTCTTTGCAGACCTCCGTGCAAGCTTTAGAACAAGATTTTGGATGTTTTCTTTCCTGGCAGAGTTTCTCTTTGCAAGATATGGTGGAAAAGCTTTTGGCTGAGTGTAGAGCGGCAAGACACGCAGAAGACGCAGATACGCAGCTCTCCGAAGCTAAGTGTCGGTCCCGGGCTTCTTTCGGCACAAACCGCTTTTAGGTGCTCACCGCGACCAGCCCAATGCTCTGTGTGCGAAGAAGCCGCTTCTTCGCCTCCGGGAGAATCGGCGAGCGGCAGCTTCCCAAAGGCGAAGATGCAAGCCGCACCATGCAGGCACAGTGTGGGCAGCCTTCAGACTTAGAGAAAACAGTACTTTACCACTCTCCTGCCTTTTCCATTGTTATTCTATTGGAAAAGAACGAGTTTTGGACAACTACCTTTCATTCTTGCCAAACTCTTTGCAGACCTCCGTGCAAGCTTTAGAACAAGATTTTGGATGTTTTCTTTCCTGGCAGAGTTTCCCTTTGCAAGATATGGTGGAAAAGCTGTTTGCTGAGTGTTGAGCGGCAAGACACGCAGAAGACGCAGATACGCAGCTCTCCGAAACTAAGTGCCGGTCCCGGCCTTCTTTCGGCACAAACCGCTCTCAGGAGCTCCCTGTGCTCGCCACAAAGTTGTGTGCGAAGAAGCCGCTTCTTCGCCTCCGGGAGAATCGGCAAGCGGCAGCTTCCCAAAGGCGAAGATGCAAGCTGCAGCACACAGGCACAGTGTGGGCAGCCTTCAGACTTAGAGAAAACAGTACTTTTCGTATCTCTCTTCCTTTCCATTGTTATTATATTGGAAAAGAACGAGTTTTGGACAACTAAATTTCATTCTTGCCAAGCTCTTTGCAGACCTCCGTGCAAGCTTTAGAACAAGATTTTGGATGTTTTCTTTCCTGGCAGAGTTTCTCTTTGCAAGATATGGCGGAAAAGCTTTTGGCTGAGTGTTGAGCGGCAAGACACGCAGAAGACGCAGATACGCAGCTCTCCGAAGCTAAGTGCCGGTCCCGGGCTTCTTTCGGCACAAACCGCTCTCAGGAGCTCCCTGCGCTCGCCACAATGCTCTGTGTGCGAAGAAGCCGCTTCTTCGCCTCCGGGAGAATCGGCGAGCGGCAGCTTCCCAAAGGCGAAGATGCAAGCCGCACCATGCAGGCACAGTGTGGGCAGCCTTCAAACTTAGAGAAAACAGTACTTTACCACTCTCCTGCCTTTTCCATGGTTATTCTATTAGAAAAGAACGAGTTTTGGACAACTACCTTTCATTCTTGCCAAACTCTTTGCAGACCTCCGTGCAAGCTTTAGAACAAGATTTTGGATGTTTTCTTTCCTGGCAGAGTTTCTCGTTGTAAGATATGGTGGAAAAGCTTTTTGCTGAGTGTTGAGCGGCAAGACACGCAGAAGACGCAGATACGCAGCTCTCCGAAGCTAAGTGCCGGTCCCGGGCTTCTTTCGGCAGAAGCTCCTCTTAGCTCCTCACCGCGACCGGCCCAATGCTCTGTGTGCGAAGAAGCCGCTTCTTCGCCTCCGGGAGAATCGGCGAGCGGCAGCTTCCCAAAGGTGAAGATGCAAGCCGCACCATGCAGGCACAGTGTGGGCAGCCTTCAGACTTAGAGAAAACAGTACTTTACCTCTCTCTCTTCCTTTCTATTGTTATTATATTGGAAAAGAACGAGTTTTGGACAACTAACTTTCATTCTTGCCAAACTCTTTGCAGACCTCCGTGCAAGCTTTAGAACAAGATTTTGGATGTTTTCTTTCCTGGCAGAGTTTCTCTTTGCAAGATATGTTGGAAAAGCTTTTGGCTGAGTGTTGAGCGGCAAGACACGCAGAAGACGCAGATACGCAGCTCTCCGAAGCTAAGTGCCGGTCCCGGGCTTCTTTCGGCAGAAGCCGCTTTTAGGTGCTCACCGCGCTCGCCACAATGCTCTGTGTGCGAAGAAGCCGCTTCTTCGCCTCCGGGAGAATCGGCGAGCGGCAGCTTCCCAAAGGCGAAGATGCAAGCTGCACCATGCAGGCACAGTGTGGGCAGCCTTCAGACTTAGAGAAAACAGTACTTTACCACTCTCCTGCCTTTTCCATTGTTATTCTATTGGAAAAGTACGAGTTTTGGACAACTACCTTTCGTTCTTGCAAAACTCTTTGCAGACCTCCGTGCAAGCTTTAGAACAAGATTTTGGATGTTTTCTTTCCTGGCAGAGTTTCTCTTTGCAAGATATGGTGGAAAAGCTTTTTGCTGAGTGTTGAGCGGCAAGACACGCAGAAGACGCAGATACGCAGCTCTCCGAAGCTAAGTGCCGGTCCATGGCTTATTTCGGCAGAAGCCGCTTTTAGGTGCTCACCGCGACCAGCCCAATGCTCTGTGTGCGAAGAAGCCGCTTCTTCGCCTGCGGGAGAATCGGCGAGCGGCAGCTTCCCAAAGGTGAAGATGCAAGCCGCACCATGCAGGCACAGTGTGGGCAGCCTTCAGACTTAGAGAAAACAGTACTTTACCTCTCTCTCTTCCTTTCTATTGTTATTCTATTGGAAAAGAACGAGTTTTGGACAACTACCTTTCATTCTTGCCAAACTCTTTGCAGACCTCCGTGCAAGCTTTAGAACAAGATTTTGGATGTTTTCTTTCCTGGCAGAGTTTCTCTTTGCAAGATATGGTGGAAAAGCTTTTGGCTGAGTGTTGAGCGGCAAGACACGCAGAAGACGCAGATACGCAGCTCTCCGAAGCTAAGTGCCGGTCCCGGGCTTCTTTCGGCACAAACCGCTCTCAGGAGCTCCCTGCGCTCGCCACAATGCTCTGTGTGCGAAGAAGCCGCTTCTTCGCCTCCGGGAGAATCGGCGAGCGGCAGCTTCCCAAAGGCGAAGATGCAAGCTGCAGCACACAGGCACAGTGTGGGCAGCATTCAGACTTAGAGAAAACAGTACTTTACCACTCTCCTGCCTTTTCCATTGTTATTCTATTGGAAAAGAACGAGTTTTGGACAACTACCTTTCATTCTTGCCAAACTCTTTGCAGACCCCCGTGCAAGCTTTAGAACAAGATTTTGGATGTTTTCTTTCCTGGCAGAGTTTCTCTTTGCAAGATATGTTGGAAAAGCTTTTTGCTGAGTGTAGAGCGGCAAGACACGCAGAAGACGCAGATACGCAGCTCTCCGAAGCTAAGTGCCGGTCCCGGGCTTCTTTCGGCACAAACCGCTCTCAGGTGCAAACCGCGACCAGCCCAATGCTCTGTGTGCTCATTCTGTGTGTGTGTGGAATGTGTCCCTTGGAGTAACAGGACTTGTGCCAGGCCTCTGTCCTTGTTTGTGCATTGTGTGTGTGCTGTAGCATTTTGCCTTCTCAGGGACCCTTCAGAGATGTCTCCTCTGGAGAGGAAAACCTGAATAATTGTGTGTATTTCAGCTAACAGCTTTGCATTGCATATGCTGAGTTCAAAGTACTCACTGGTCAGTGGAAACAGGTTACTTCCATAGCAGTTTACTTTTCCAGGAAAAGGGAGATTTGATCTTTATTAAAGGGAACACCTGAGCGAATAGGAGGGAACTGGGGGAGAAGGTATTTCAAATGGCACAACGTTAGGGACCTGTTAGGTATCTGGTCATTGCACTCGAGTCAGTATGGGATCCTTGTCAGGGAAAAAGGCTCGTGACTGCAGGTGGTAGATGGAGCCCCTATGGGATGTTCTGTGTTTTGTGACACTGCTTATACATTCCAGAAAAGAAGCAGCTGAGGAGTAGGGATGTTCCCTTATTGCACAGGCTGCTGCAGGGGCCCTCTGAGAAGGTTGCCAAGTTCTTTCTCATGGATGGGGACATGGAAGAGATCAGCAGTGATGTATGTATATCCTCACTTCTCAGAGCTCGTGGGGTTTTCCTCAGTGACCACAGTCAGTAGTGCCTTTCTTGTCTTCTCCTTGGTAGGTGGCTCAGTACATTTCATTCCATCTTTCCTTCTTGGAATCCATTCTGCACAGAATAAATGAAGAGGAGGAGCGGGAGATTCGACAGACAACTGCAAGGTAAACAGACACAAAATGAGGTGTCACAGAGTCCAGGGCAATCTGTAGAATTGGCTCATGAGGAGAACATATGGATGTAGCAGAGTGCAGGTGACTACACACAGAGTGGGGTCTTCAGAAAATTTGGACCCTCCGGGTAACTTCTCTTTATTTTGTTTGCTGTCTGCTTTCTGGGCCTTTGACTGGCTCGGTTGGTACTTGCTGCTGTTCCCTTGGAAAGGGTAAATGCAGTACCACACGTGATACCATTTTGGTTCTGTAGCATTTCAGCCACATCAGTGCCTGATGTTCCCTTAAAACTTGAGGTGAGTGATGGAAATCCCCCCAGCAAAAAGGGGGATTGTCCCACAGGTACAAGCCAGAGGAGCTGCATATTTGTGAGCCTCTCCTGAGTTCAGGAGCACTGAGAGGCTGCAGCAGCCACAGATCTGTTACTGCATGATGGGCTGATAACCACGTTGAATCCAAGTGTCAAGAAACATTTAGAAAATACTAGACTTGCCTGCATTGGGAAAGTGGGACATGGCCACAAAGGTTGGGAATGGACCCACATGTGAGCAGCAGGTTGGAATTTGGGCTGAAGGTTTGCAGAGGTTATTTCAATGCCTTCTCCCTCTCAGGTACACACGAGAGAAGAGGCTGATCCTGCAGCACCTGCGCAGTCGAAGCATTCAGAAAACAGAGACCACGGTGTGATGGGGCGGCCCTGGAGAGCACTGGGAATGCCCCTGGGAACGCCTGGGCTGCTGAAGGACAGTCCTGCTGCCTTCTGGGGTGGAGCTGAGCAGTGAGAGTGCCCCGTGGGAGAAGTGTCTCCTCACCATTAACCCCTGAAGCGCTGGGGTGCGGGCTGCAAGCACCCACGGAGATGCACGTTACCCAAACTGCAGATGCTGGATCTGACTTGGAACTTGGGCAAAAACTCCCCTGAAAAGCCCAAGGCTTTAAATCCTGCTGATGTGTCACCTGGCACCAAGAGGCTGGCGTGGAAAAATGCTGCAATAACCAATGTGCTGATAGAAAATGTGCAAACTAGGAATATGGTTATCCTTCTGTTAAAGAAATGTTGTGTTATATTAGCAGAAAGCTTTTCAGTAGAGCCAAGTGGCAGAAGATATTTATGTATTTAAGACTGCAGGTAGGATTTCCATTGAAGTTATAAAACATCCATGCAAGATGCCTGAAATCCACGGGCTTCAGGCTGGTGGATGCTGAAACTGCTTAAGCTTTGAGCTGCTGTTAGAAAAACATAACTGGAAACCCTCCCACTTAGGAGCTGCTCAGCTCTTAGCAATGACAGGGAATTTATTGCTGAAATACCTCGTGCACTGCAAAGTAAGAACTGACTGAACACTGTGGGGTCCTGAAAGGCACCTCAGTGGTTTCTGTAGTTGGAATTGTTGATTGCATTCCTTCCTGAGTGTTCTGTTTGACGAGGAATGGAGGTGCTCAGTGAGAGGCTGCGTGTCACAGCCAGGGAGGGCTGGGCCCACGGCCTCCCCAGGGATGCAGTTTGGCTCCAGCCCAGCCCCACGCAGGGCACTGCAGCCCCTGTCAGGTCCTTCCTGGATGAGCTGTGTTCCATCTTAGAGCTCCAGTTACAGAGATGTAAATAAAATAGATCTGTGCACAGCTCCTTGTCCTCCTGCACTAGCTGGTTGTTTCCACCTGGTGTCTGTGCCTTACCTCAGCTGCTTTGTCTCATGCAGGTAACAAATGCTTGTGAGGGAGGAAAGGGATGTGCAGAACATGTGGCCTAGAAATTGTATGGAGTAAATCAAATTGTAAAACTTTACACTGCCCGAAATCCTGTTACTGGGATGGGAATTCAGAAAGTAAAGGTCAAGGTGCTGATATTGAAGCTCCTCAGGCTGCAGCAAGTGTATTATTTCAAACTATAGTTTATAATCCTGCCCAGGAGAATGGGGAAGGACAAGGGAGCACAGAGGGCAGAAATAACAATAATTCATGGTTAAGAGGTAGGAATTAAATAGGCCATTTTTGTCACCATCTGATGTTCAAGACTTGAATCCTTTTCAATTCTCTTGTCTTGCTGAATTGGGACTGAAAACTTTGGGCAGACAGAAGTTTGGAGATAGGGCACAGAGCTGGTGCTGTTGGCCAGGATTTCAGGGTGAGTGCAATGGTGCTGTGACTCCTGTGGGGCTGGTTCTTTGTGAGTGCTGTGCTGTCTAAATGAACCATTTCTGACAAATAGAGGCAGGAGCAGAGGAAGAATCTCTTCCAAGGTATTCTGGGACACTCAAGGAAACACAGCAAGGACACACAGGTGACAGAGGAGAGGGGGGTCACTCAGGTTCAAACACGAAGCCATTAACCACAGAAACAGTGATTACAGTCCATATCTTACCTGAATTTGTGCATTTGATCTCATCTGCACTTCTACTTCATAAGCTTAGGATTTAAAATGCCTTTATTTGTTTTGTTCTGTGACTATTTGGGATAATATGATAACATTTCCTACCAGAAGGTGGTGGCTACAGCCAAACCCTGAATTTCCATCACTTAGCTGTCGGATCGGCGGAAGAAATGCAGCACATAATATGCGTGATCAACAAGTCTCCCAGTTTATTGAGATAGTTCACACATATTTATATTGGTGTTAATGAAGCTTATACATATTGCAAAGCTGAGCTCAATATTGGTTAATTACTTATCGGTCAACCACACCTGCTTCTATATTCTTATGGTTATTTTGTTACTACTTCTACATTCTTGTGGTTATTTTGCTGAAACTATCTCCATATTTCTGGCAAAAGATCCTCTCCCCCATCCTGATGTTGCAGCAAAGTCACATCAGTGATTGGACACTGACTGCTGACTCCTAGACTTGCTTTCTTCTATCTTAACCAGCGGTATCATGTCTACGTGACCTTTCTCAGCTAGCCAACTGTCCACAAAGCTCTCCACACTTAGCTTATTGTTTCAGTGGATTTCCTTATGGGGATTCAGCCTCTCTCTGACCTAAAGGTGGCTTTTTGTCACTTGGTTTGCTTTAAATGCTCCCTGTGCCCTTTGTGTCACTTGTCCAGCGAGGACTTTCCCAGGAACTGTGCAGCTCCTTTGGATGAGTTCTGGACCCTGGAAAAAGGAAAATCCCTGGGAGCATCAGTGTCAGGAGGGTGGCTGGTGTGTCTGTGACACGTTCAGTGCTCATTAAGCTGTGACTGCACTGGCGCTAATTAATGGGCACGAGAGCAGCAGGCCGGGTTCGGCTGAACTCGGCTCGGTTCGGCTGAGCTCGGCCGCTCGCTACATTCGGAGCTCAGCTCGGTTCGGTTCGACCGACCCCGTAATGTTCAGGTTGGTTCGGCTGATCTCGCGTTGGTTCGGCTTATCCAGTTCGGTTGGGCTTATCTAGTTCGGTTCGGCTGAACGCGGTTTCGTCCCATTCCGTTCAGTTCACCTCAGCTAAACTCGGATCGATTCGGCAAATCGCGGCCAGAGTCGGCCCTTCGGGTACGCTCGGCTGTTCTCGGCCACACTCGGCTGTCGGCGGCTCCACTCGGCCACACTCGGCTCTTCGGCCGTACCTGACTCTGCTCCGCGGGGCAATGGCGGCCGCTGGCAGGGCCCCGCTCCCCGGCCTGAGCCCCGTGAGGGGACAGAGCGCTGGGACAGCCGCCTCAGCCCGGGTCACCCTGTCCCTGCCCGGCCCCGCGTCCCCCGGAGCGCGCCCTGCAGCGCAGAACGCGGCCTTTGGGCCAGGAGCGGGGACAATGCCCTTGGCTCGGCAGCAGTGCCGGGAGGCAGCGGGCGGTGCCCTCAGGTGAGCGGCCGGAGGGGAGGGAGCTGGGCCGGGGGCACCGGGGCCGGGGCACCCACAGGGGGCCGGGGCTGCTTCGGGCGCTGCTGCGTGGGACCCGCTGTGGGTGGGACGGGTCTGTCCCGGGCCTTGCGGCTCTCTGGGATCGTGTTCCGTGGAATAAAGCTGAGGCTCGTCCCAGCTGCGGGGACAGCGCTTTATTGTGTGAGAAACAAAGTTCACTCTTTAGAATTTTTACACGTTTGTTAAGGGATAAAAGGCAGCGCTGGGGTGCTTGGCTGTTTGCCAGGAGCACTCGGTTACCTTAAACCGTGTTCTCTATTTTGTGTTACATTGCAGTGGTGTGAGCATATTCATTACAGTTTATACATATTCAAACAGTCCTTTGAGTTTAGATGTTCTTTTGCTTGGTTTTAACCTTCATGCCATCTTGTGGATTAAACCAATATATTTTATTTCTTCCTGTGGTGCCATCCTGTTTTATTTTCATTCCCTCCTTATTTGATGACGAGGGTCAATAAAGTTTTCCTTTTTTTTCGGTGCTCTGGTTTCTGTTTCTGTTATCTTGTGTTTCAGATAAGATTGTCCCCAAATGTGGGAAATCACCTAATTATCTGACACCATTTTCTGAGTTCCTTACATGTAAAAGCATTTTAACATTTCACAGTCTCTATTATGCTGCAGTCTAAAATAGTATCTATTACACTGCTATTTATAAAAGCTATGCAGGGCATACATGAACTGACAGATTATACTTTATCAAGAGCAGTAGTTACAGATTGTACCCTCTCAGGATTTTTGTGGTCAATAATACCGTGCCAGAGCTAATAGATAAGTGCCAAAGGCAATAACTGCATTTGTTATTTATATTTCTGGGGTGGGCTGAGCTCTGTTTTCCGGGAAGCAGTGGGATGGGTGTCCCTGTGCCCACCCCCCTGGGTCCCAGAGAGAAGCTGCTCCTGTGGCTGCAGCTGAGGGGCAGTGGGAAACCTGAACAGTCCTGATGGAAACCGATGCAAAACCAGGTTTTGTTGGGTTTGGGACTTGCCATTTTCCCCTGATCCGTGTGTTTTGCCTTAGGAAACAGGAACTGGGCACCAAGACATTTTGTTAGCCTAGAAGGGACGAGTTTATTTGTGTTTATTTCCTGAGCCACCTGGAACGATTTGGGTCTCAGTTGGCACCTGAGAGCCTCCTTCTGTGTCCTGGGTGGGGTGGTGGCTATCAAAGGGGTAAAAGTTGGAGCAGGAGGGTGGGTGGAGAGGAGAGCAGTGGCTCTTTGGGGATTTGCATCTGGAAAGGGCCCTCAGTTTCCTGATGGGAGTCCTGGAAACAGAGCTGAGAGTCCCTGAGCAATGAGGATGGTGCAGCTGGAGTGCTGAGAGTGCAGAGGCTGCAGTGGGTGTTGTCTGCTCGGTCTCCCGATGTCCCATCTCTGATGCTGGGCTGGCACCCAGGCACCTCCCAGGTCTGGACACCCTCAGGGCAGGGGTGGTTTTGAAATGTTTTAAATGCTGCAGCAGCTCCCTCAGCTTGGATGAGTGTGAGGATATCCAGCGCTTCCTTAGGGCTTGGAGCATGGCAAGGGTGCAGGGCTCATGGTCAGTCTTGTTTAAACCCTTGCAATAGCAAAATATTTTAAAACAGAGACTTTGAGGAAATAACATCGGTGAGTCTGTTGCAAGGATAGGTACAAGCTGTCTTTATTAAAGATCCACACTGCTGGATGTTTTGTCAAAGCACTCTGGGGACAGAAGGTGTCCCCAAAGCTTCATTAACCCCTTGTTTTCTGCTGGTAGGGCAGGGTGTGAGCCCAGCCTCGGGGGCTGTGTGGCTCATCCTGCCTGGAGCAGGGACACCCCGTGAGGCTGAGCCACAGAGGTTCAGTTGTTGGAGCAGCTGGGGATCTCTTTGTGCCTGGGAATTGTTGTTGCTGCGTTCCTGTCCCAGCTGCAGGGTTCCCTCAGAGCCTGTGCCCTGCAGCAGCACTGGGAGCTCCTGTGCTGGGCAGGGAGCAGCTCTGGCCTGGGGCTTTCAGTCCCATCAGCGTCCATTGAAATCCAGCGTTTGTTTTACTTCATCAGCCTCTGTGCTGTGCCACCCTCGGTGCCAGGGGACAGAGCTGTGGGGAGGCTCCATCCCATCTGTACCAAGTGCTGCCAGCGCTTCCAGCAGCACTGCTGGGGCATCAAGGGCTGCCTTTGGAGCCTGGCTTTCACAGAGGGTTACACACTCTGCCCTTCAGCATCCAGCTGCATCCTACAGCTGCATAGTTCAGCTCGCAGGGAGCAGAGTCAGCTCTTGGGCCCAAACCAGGTTTTGTCCCACAGAGAGCGACTGAGCTTCCTGAGGTAGCACACAGATGTGCACTGGCCTTTGGGGCTAATAGTGAGTGCTGCCAGGTGATTGTGATAAGGTTGAGCTGAAGCTTTCTTAGAAAAGCCATCAGCTGTAAGGAGAATCTATGGAAAACAGGTGGTTGGTGCACTAGCTGGTAGTAGGTCCTGGGCTTTTCTTCTTCTTCTCTTTAACCTGTTCTTAAGAGGACCCCAAAACTGCAAAATCGAAAGGAAGGGGGATGTGCGGGTGAAAGTTGCTTTTCATTTTTTGAAGTGTTGCTGTGGATTTTGGTGTATCAAGTGGCGCTACCAAAACAGCATTGGAATAACCAAACTTCAGGACTCTGCACTTAATTCCTTGAATGTGTTTGTGTGGGTGCAGGAAATGCCAAATCCCAAGGCAATTCCATGTCTGTAACTTCAAGTGCAACATCTTTAAAACCAAGTGCTCAGTGTGGGCTTTCCACGTGGATGCAAATGGTCAAAGGCCTTTCTTGTGTCCCAAAAGCAAAAACCCTTTCTCTGTGAGGTTTTGGAGGGGATTCTCTTTGGGATTTCTTGTGATGCAGCATCCTGGGTGTCCCTTCCTTTGTGCAAAGTCCAATGGTAAAGGATGGAATGGCTGACACGTGGGGTCTGGGATAAAAATGGTTCTGTTAAAATTGGGCAGAGAATGCAATAAGAAAAATGAGCATCGTTTCAATGTCTGAAATAGTCAGGAATAAAAGTGCTGGAAAAGGACACGTTTATGTTTGAATTGGTGTCACCTCTCATGGATAAAACCCCATAGTGAGCAATCCGAGCAGAAGTATGAGAGCTGGGATCCTTTGACTTCCACAGTGGACTTAATTTTCTTTTTCTCCTCTCTTTCAGGGCAGGAAAAATCATCAAACTCCTCCCATCTTTGCCAAAAGCTTTGGTGTTTAAGCAGCCAAGGCAAGAGGCCTCAGCACCAGGGGTCTGCACTGGAGGGCTCTGGTCCTGCCCATGCTGTGGGGTGAGTCAGAGGGACACAGGGCTCCTCTTTTCCTCTCTGCTGGGATTAACTGCCATGGGAATGCCATTGCTGACAGCCCAGCCCCAGCTGTGTCTGCTGGAGAAGGGCAGAGGTGAAGAGACAAATGACAGAGTTCCCTGGGGATGCTGGAGTTGTGGTGTTGGCTGTGCCCTGAGGGGCAGGTTGGGCATTATCTGTGCACCCAAGGACTGCTCTGGGGGTTCGGGAGCTCTCAGTGCATTCCCAGCTCTGCCAGGGCTGGCAGCCGGTGCAGGGCTGGGTGACAGCCTCTGCTCGGGCTGGGGGCAGGCACTGGCCCTGGCACAGATGCAGGGGCCGGGCTGGGAGGATTTGGGAGCAATGGGAGGAGAATGAGGGATGGTGCTGGGCACAGTGGTCAGCCTGTGCTCGTGTCAGCACAGCCCTGCAGGGCCCTCGCATCTGGGAACAGCTCCAGCTCTCCTGGTGCCCAGGGATGGGCTCTGAGGGACTGGGTTTACCTGTGGCTTTCCAGGTCAGCAGGAACAAGGGCAATGTGGTGCCAGAGCTGTGGCCCATCCCATCAGGCTGTATTTCCCTCTGGGAAAGCAGAACAGTCTCTGGGCTGAGGTGAGTTTCCTGCAAGTGCTTAGAATCCAGGGGAAAGGGAGTTCAGGAATTGCATCTGCTGCTGGGAACAATGCCTTAGGCTTGCTTAGTTTGTGTCTGTGAGAAGTGGGCTTTGGGATGGAGAGGTGCTGTTGGCAACAAAAGATGGAGTCAGTCCTCTCCAGGGATGTGCAGTGAAGGATTGAGTGGGAGGGAAGGGGAGTATTTAGAAATGATATCAGCATTTCTCCCAAAATTGGGGTGCAGCAGTGATGGGGGTGGTTGGGTTTGCTCTGGGCCTTGTTATTCCTTGTGCAATTTTTCAATTCTGTTGCATGATTTACTGTTCAGTGCCTTTCTAACAAAAACTGACAGAAATTTAGGTTTAGGATTAGAACTTAGGTCCATTCACTGCAAAATCTTGCCAAGGCTGGAGGACTGGGATGATGGCTGCTCTCAGCAAAGGTCACTTATTAATGCTGTGTCAGATTTCCCTCAGTGCTGGGCAGGAAAGGTGAGGGTTTGGATCAGGAATTCTGCAAACAAAGCCTGGGTGATGGTTGATTTGTTTTGTTTTGTGCCAGCCCTGAGCCAGGGCTGGCACAGGGAATCGTGCAGGTACTGATCTGGCACCGGAGCTGCTGCCCTTTGGAGCCATTTTAAAGGTATGATCATAGAGCATTTTGGGGGCTGTTTTCAGAACTCTGGGTTTCAGAACTCCTGTCCCCAGCCCGTTGCTAACCCTGAGACATCTGCTCTGGTTTCAGGCTGTCCTTGCTGGAGCAGCCTGGTCCCTGCCATCCCCAAGCCCTGAGACACAGAGGGAGCCCTGTCCCAGGTGGCCTTTGGCACCTTGTCAGGAATGTGGCAGCAGCCCCGGGAGCAGGCTGGAGGTGAGAACTGGGTGCTTGAAACTGAGGAGTGCTTATCTGGGGCTGGGGGGAAGGGGGAGGAGTTTCCATCCCCCCTGGAGCTTTCCTGCTGGGATGGGGCAGCACAGGGAGCAGAATTAATTGTGCACCTCCCACGGGCATTGCTGGCCTTGGTGTCTGTGTTGTGCCATCAGACCGTGGCACTTTGCTGCTGTCACTGCCACTGCCACCCCAGCTGGGGGCTGTGCCCTCCTGCCAGCCCCACACAGGAGCTCCAGGGGTGCCTCTGTGCTCTGTTGGGAGCGTTTGCTGGGAATGTGCCTCAACCCTGGGAGTGTCCCTTTGTCCCTGGGCTGCCAGACAGAGCTTTGGGCTGCTCAGGCTCAGGGTTGGATTGCCAAAGGCCCTGAGAGGGAGCAGCACAGGGAGGGTGCTCAGAGAGGGGCTGGCAGAGCCCAGCTGGCAGGCTGTGCTGGGTGCTGCAGGTGGGTGTGTGTGCACTGCAGGGAGCGAATGTCCCCTTCCCTAACCAGCCCTGCAGATCCCAAGGGCTCCTAGAGCAGGATTTTATTCCTTACTTCCCTTTGTGGAAATTCATTCTCCAAATTGCCATGAGCAATTCTTGGATTTCTCTAGGAGAAAACCTCCCAGCAGAGACAGATTGCAATGGAGGCCAGAGTTGTGTTTGGAGCAGGGAGTGCTGAGAGCTGCGTCTGCCTGTGCTGCCACAGCCTGACCACAGCCACATGGAACAGCCTGGAAAAGGGACTGGGGGAATTGCTGATGCCCCAGTGAGAAGAACACAAACTCACAGCCATTCAGCCTGACAGTCCCCTCCACCCAGAGCTCAGCACACATCCTCAGAGGTAAGTCCAGCAACTGAAGGAGCAAAAAACCACAGAAGAAAAATGTGTTTTATTTTGCTCTGAAGTTATTTCAAGTTGTTATTAAAGCCTAACCAACATTTGCTCTTGATTTTGGTTGGGTGAATAACAAGCAGTGGGCATAGATGATGCCATTCATGTAGCTGAAAACCTGGTATAATCTAGAGGGGATGCAAGAACTGTTTGTGTAGGAAAATGTGAGGGGATGTCAGGGGGAGTGAGGTGGCATTTTTGAGGGAATTGCTGAGGTAATTGAAGGGAGACCAGCAGACAATTTCCCTGGGAAATCCGAGGCCCCCGGGGCCCACAGCCAGGACTCTCCAGGGCTAAGGGGTCAGCACTGGAGACTCACTGTGTCCTCCTTCCTTGGCAGCAGCCAGCAGGGAAGGGAGAAGAGGATCCCTGTGGGATGAGACTGGAGAGAGCGAGCAGAGGAGCAGCCTCGGGCTGGAGAAAGACAAAGGGACCAACATGGTGTCACCAGGGCACCTGTGAGGAACAGAATGGACACTTGGAGGCCACATGGAGGTGAGGAGTGGATGGTTTGGGGCAAAATGTGAGTTAATCTCCAGAGAGATAAGTAGGGGATATTTAGGAGGGAAAAGCTGAGGTGATGAGTTCACCCAGCCTGGCACAAGGTGTGTTTGCACAGGCTGGGGCCAGAGGTGAAGGTCAATCCAAAGCCAGCCCTGCTCAGCCTCTAAATCCCAGGATAAGTTGTACAGGCTGCCCACTGAGGGATTAAAAATACATAAAAATGAAACCAAGAGCATTAATGAGAATCCTGGGAATCCCATTAACTTGTTGTCAGAACTCCTAACACAGTTTTGAGCTTTGATGACAAGAATGCATTTCTTTATTTGGATTATTCACTGTGTGGGATATGGGGTTTATTTGGATTTTAAAGCCCTCATGGTGGCCCTGACACTGCTCAGGAGCTGGTAGGAAAAGCAGAGTCAGAGCTCCTGGCAGGCACAGGGATGTTTTCCCCCATAGTGGATTGTGGAGGAATTGTCTGGGACCTGGATTGTCCCTCTGGCTGATGTGTGGTGGTGTGTGATGTAACGTTGTTTGATTTGGTCTGGTTCATCCTGAATAGTTTCCCCCTCTTTCCCTGGAAATCCCCAATTTCTTATCGTTATTTGTCTATCACGTCTCCCCTCCCCTATCCATCAGATGTGTCTTGTTGTCCCCACCCCTGGCCTTTGTCCATCACTTGGCAGCCCTGCCTTTCCTTCTAGAACCTTCTCCCCAGGGTGTCAAGTGATTGGGCAAGGGCAGGGACCCCTCCCCAGTTTTTTGCTGATTTGTTAGCCTCATGCGTTCATCAAACTATGTATCAGTTTTCCATACCCTCATTTGCTGTCGTGTTGCCCCTCCCAGGCCCTCCCCCTTCCCTTATAAGCTGTTACTTGCCCTCAGTTCGGTGCTCAGTCCTTCCCCCTCCACCCTGCTTCTTCTCCCCCTTCGACCTTCCTCCAATAAACCTGCCAACCCTTCCTGAAGGCTGAGTCCCTCTTTCCTTGCCTGCGCCTCCCTGCGTTTGCCGCCCTCCTTTGCTCTCGCATCGTGGATCTCTTCGGGACCCATAGGCGCGATAGGAGCTCCGGGCTCCTCAAGCGCCCCTTCGCCGCTGATCGGGGCTGAACGTGAGCCGGGCAAACTCATCACCGCAGCACCGCAGCAGTTTGGCGCCCAACGCGTGGCGTGAAGACCCCTGCATCTGAGGCAGTCTGCGGATCCTGAACACCGTTCGGAAGACTGCATCTCGGAACAGGAGTCCCGCGACGCGCGGGTTGGATTGCTCTAATCCTTTGGGCGACTCACCGCTCTCCGTGTAGCACGCCCTCGTTTCGGGAGGTGCGGTGCTCCGGAGAGAAGAAGGCGACACCCTCTCAGCGCACCCTAAAGAGGCCGCCTTCGGCGCAGGCAGCTCCCGCTAGCAGCAGCCTTGGTTCGTCCCCCTGACGGGTGAGTCTCTTGGCTGTGTTGTACAGCCCACCACCTGACCTCACGGAAAACCTGGCATAGGCATCCCGGTCCTCTCCTCGGCCAGTGGGAGGGGGAGGTCAGGGTCAGTGGGGACCCCGTTTAGTTTTATTTTAGATTCCTTTTGATTTTCCTGTTGCTAGCGGTAGAGCGAGTGGCTGACCCCTGCGTATTCCATCTGCAAATATGGGTGCTAAACTGTCGGCCACTCAGAAAGGGGTTTTTTACCAAGTTGTGGGTACCCTGGGGGGTGGGAATTATAAGTTTAATAAAAGGGAAGTTAAAAGTTTAGTCCGCTGGCTGACCCATACCTACCCCGATTTAAATGCCGAGTCAGTTCGGGATCCCAAATTCCTGAGGCGAGTCCAATCCCGCCTTCAGAGAGAGATCCAAGCTGGCGGCAAATCCTTTCAGAGCCATTTTTGTTTAATATCCCTTTTGATTTCTGCCCTCACTGTTAAACCCTCCTCCCGGACCCAGCCAGCGGACCCCCAGTTATACCCCAGTTCTCCCCGTCCCCATGCGCCTGCCCTTCGTTCCTTGCGCCCGCCCTCCCGAACCGAGTCCCTGCGGGGAGCAGCCCGCGACAGCCCCGCGCCAGGGAGACACCCGTCCCTAAGTTCCTCGCGGGCGACCCGGTCCCCGAGCCTCCGAAGGTCTGGCCAACCTCCGGAGGAGACTGTTCCTGCTCCCTCTTTCCGCACCCCCTCGACCCCAGTTGTTAAACCCAAGGTTCGTTTCAGTTCTCCGCGGTCCTCTCGCCAAGATGGCGTCAAATCATCCCAAAATGGAGGGGACCGCGTGTTCAATCCTAAAAAACCCCCTTCTCCTTCCCAGAGTTCCCCCACTCCTTCCCGAGCCCCCCCCCAAATCCCTCCCCTTCCCCCCTCGCGGGTTCCTCCCACGTCCCCTCCCCTTCCCCCTCCCCCTTCTCCCCCCCCCTCCTCCTCCGCCCCCTGCTCCCGAAACTCCTCCCCCTCCTCCCCCGCCTTCACCCCCTGCAACTCCTCCCCCTTCCCCTCCTCTCCCACCACCCCCCGCCTCCGCAACGACGTCATGTGGCCCCTCCCACAAGGGGAGGCACTTTGCTGCAGAACCCTCCCTCCAGTTCCCACGCCGGGACCCTCCCTCCCCCGCTCCCGGTTCCCACGCCCTCCCTTCCGGTTCCCACGCTCTGGGGGCTAGCGGGGGGGGGGTCCCGAGCCGGGGACCGGAGCTGTCTGCAGTCCCATCAGCAGCCCCGGTCGTTTTTCATCCCGCGGGAGATGGGACAACCCTGGCTCAATGGGTCCCCTTCTCTCACTCGTCCATGAAGGAGCTGTGCAAAGCACAGAAAGAGTTCGGGAGGGACTCCGAATATTTTCGGGGACTCCTTCAGGCCGTCCTGGCGGAGTCGGTCATTACACCTGCCGACCTCCGCCGAGTCTTCCGCTGCCTCCTCAATTCCACCGAGCAAGTGCTCTGGGAGGCAGCGTGGAGAAAGGAAGCCTTGAAGGTGCTCCCGTCCCTATGGGATTCCCCGAACTCCCGGACGAGTGTAGACGGGGATGTCATTTCCATTGACCATATGCTTGGGACGGGGAACTGGAGTGACGGAGCAACCCAAGCCAGAGCCATACCCGTGGAGGTTCTGCAGCAAACTGCCCGGGCGGCTGAGAAAGCTTTCTTGGGGTTGCGAGCGGCCACACCCCAGGTCCCATATGCCAAAGTCCTGCAGGGTGCCGAGGAACCATTCCTCGAGTTTGTGGAGCGGCTCCGAAAGTCCATTAACTATCAGGTTGAAGGAGAACACTTGCAAGCCGAGCTGTTAAAAGAGATGGCATTCCTCAATGCCAACTCGGCTTGCAAAGATGCAATCAACAGCCTCCCTCTGGAGCCAGCTCCCACCCTGCGGGACATGCTTTTGGTGTGTGGGAAAAAGGTATTAGTTCCATCAGGTACCGGACCACCACCTGCCGCAGCCTCCCGCCTGAAGACACCTTTTCGTCCTGCCGCCGCCGCCGTCGAGGAGCCCCCATTTACCACCGACGTCTGTCCCACTACCGCGCAGCCGCTGCCACCAACATCAGCCCCGGTGCCCAAGCCTCCAGCCACACCGTGCCATCTGTGTGGGAAGCTGGGGCACTGGATGCCCGCATGTCCCCTCAAACAACAATTTTATGAGTTTAAAAAGTCCGTGCAGGGGACCCACGGGCAAACTGTTCAAAAAAACTAATTAAACAGCGCAGCGGCCCCCTGCGCCAGGACACAAATGCGGAGGCCTGTTCACACCATCAGTCCTGGCGGGAGAAGAGGGAGAACAGTGAGATAATGCCTCCAACTGGACTTGACCTTCATGCCGGACTGACACAAACACCACCTACTAATACTCATGCTCTTTCATCCTGTGTTTCCTCCCGTAGGTTGCAGCTTGCGGAACCATTACATCTCCGTTCCGCCGGTTTCCACCACGTTGCTGTCCTCCCGGAGGGTCTAACAAACTGGGAACGTCAAAGCCACAGTCTCCTCGTCCTAGGCGACACAAAGGCGACCCCACCAGAAGTGAGTATTGTCCCGAGCCTGCTTCCCGCTGGCTCGGAACAAATCTCACTCATGCTGCATTGTGTCCACCCCCCGCTCTTCCTACCGAAGGGGCAAATAATGGCCCAATTCTTTGTCGTGTCACCACCGTATGCTGTTTCCGATTTATCACCTCCGGAATTTCAATCGGCAACCCAGGCTCCAGACATACCCACAGTAGCCTGGGCTCAAACTCTTGGGCATGAAAAGCCCAAACTTATTTGTAAATTAAAAAAGGGGGGAGAGCAAGTCGCACTACGCGGCTTGCTGGACACAGGGGCAGACGTCACGGTTATTCCCTCTCGGGATTGGCCGTCGCGTTGGGAACTGCAAAGCGTCCCTGGCCACATCAGAGGTGTAGGAGGGCTTCAATTGGCGAGGCAATCGAAAGGCATCGTACAAATTACGGGGCCCGACGGACAATTGGCTTCTGTTCGTCCGTTTGTATTAGATTATACGGAACCCCTGTGGGGGAGGGATCTCTTGGCCCAGTGGGGAGCCCGAATTGACCTACCAGTGGCTCCCCAGGTTTTTCGGGCAGCGACCACTGCTGAGCGCCCCACCTGGAAGCTGGATTGGCTTTCGGATGAACCAGTACAGGTGGCGCAGTGGCCGCTAAACAAACAAAAATTAGCGGCGCTCAACGAGCTCGTGCAGGAACAACTACAGAAAGGGCATTTAGTAGAGTCCATGTCGCCTTGGAACTCTCCCATCTTTGTCATCAAAAAGCCCAACAAAGACAAATGGCGACTCCTGCATGACCTCCGTCAAATTAATGCAGTTATTAAAGATATGGGACCCCTCCAACCAGGGATGCCGTCCCCTGCGATGCTCCCTAAAGATTGGAATTTGGCAGTTGTTGACATAAAAGATTGTTTTTTCCAAATTCCCCTACACCCTGATGACGCGCCGCGCTTCGCCTTCACGGTTCCATCCATCAACCGTGAAGCCCCAGGCAAGCGCTACCATTGGACAGTATTGCCACAAGGCTTAAAGTGCAGCCCGGTGATCTGCCAATGGTACGTCGCTTCCCTGCTGACCCCTGTTCGTGCAGCTGTGGAGTCAGCCGTCATCCATCATTATATGGATGACATTTTGATTTGTGCGCCAGACGATGACCTGTTAGCCCATGCGCTTGACCTGACAACCACTGCGTTGGTTGCTGCAGGGTTTGAGCTGGCGCAGGAAAAGATTCAAAGGATGCCACCCTGGCGGTACCTCGGCCTTGAAATTACCAAGCGGACCATTGTTCCGCAAAAATTGGCAATAAAAAGCAATATCCGAAGCCTAGCAGATGCCCACCAACTGTGTGGTTCTTTAAATTGGGTGAGACCTTGGTTGGGTATTCCCACGGAAGACCTAACCCCTCTCTTCAATTTGTTGAAGGGGGGAGAGGAGCTGAGTTCTCCCAGGACCCTCACCCCGGAGGCCAAAACCGCTCTGGAGAAAATTCAGAGTTTAATCTCGGCCAGGCAGGCCCACCGGTACCAACCGGGCCTGCCATTCCGTTTTATTGTTCTGGGGAAACTGCCACACCTTCACGGCATGCTCTTCCAGTGGGACGGAGTCATTGGGAAGAGCAAGGACCGCGGGGCGAAGGACCCCCTCTTGATTATAGAGTGGGTATTCCTGAGCCACCACAGGTCCAAGAGAATGACATCGCCACTGGAGCTGGTGGCTGACCTGATCCGGAAAGCGAGATCACGGATCAGGGAGCTGGCAGGTGAGGACTTGACGTGCATTCATCTTCCCATTAAATTTGGCACGGGCCACCTCAAATTAACAATGTTTGAGAACGTCCTTCAGACGAATGAACTTTTACAACTAGCTTTGGACAGCTACACGGGCCAGATTACGATAGATCGGCCGGCCCACAAATTGTTTAATCAAGAATTTGTTTTTACCATCAAGTCAGTACAGAGCAAGAGACCCCTCGATGCCCTGACCGTTTTCACTGACGCATCTGGAGCATCCCACAAGTCAGTGATGACTTGGCGGGATCCTCAAACTCAGCGGTGGGAGGCAGACATCACTGTGGTAGAAGGATCGCCACAAGTGGCTGAGTTAGATGCAGTCGTCCGGGCTTTTGAGAGGTTCTCTGAGCCATTCAATTTGGTAACTGATTCGGCATATGTAGCCGGTGTAGTGTCCAGAGCGGAGGGAGCAATCCTCCAGGACGTCTCGAATGTTCGTCTTTTCGAGCTACTCTCCAAAATTGTAAATTTAGTCTCCCACCAAGAGCAGCCCTTCTACGTAATGCACGTAAGGTCGCACACCGACTTGCCGGGGTTCATTGCAGAGGGCAACAGGCGCGCTGATGCCCTTGCCGCTCCTGTTCAGGTGGCCCCGCTCCCTGATCGCTTCGGTCAGGCCAAACTAAGCCACCAGCTGTTCCACCAAAACGCGCCTGGCCTTGTTCGCCAGTTCAATCTGACGCGCGAACAGGCCAAAGCTATCGTGGCGACATGTCCCCAGTGCCAGTCCCACCAGCTTCCATCATTGGGCCTGGGGGCAAATCCTAGAGGACTGTCGAGCTGTGAAGTGTGGCAAACAGATGTCACCCATGTTCCCTCCTTTGGCCGGTTGAGCTTTGTTCATGTCTCGATAGACACTTTCTCCGGCGCGGTATTCGCCTCCGCCCACACGGGGGAAAGAGCAGCGGATGTCGAAAAACACCTACTTCAGGCATTTGCTGTTCTGGGCATCCCTAGGCTGCTCAAAACTGATAATGGGCCTGCGTACAAGTCCAGGGAACTGCGCCAGTTCCTGCAGCAATGGGGAATAGAACATCGAACAGGCATCCCCTATTCCCCGACAGGCCAAGCCATGGTAGAGAGGGCTCACCAAAGCCTTAAGAAAACTTTAGAACACCAGAAATCCACCACAAAGGTAGAGCCCCCTCACATCAGACTCTCAAAGGCGATGTTCACTTTGAATTTTTTGAACTGTTCCTTTGAGAGCCTGAACCCGCCCATGGTTAGACACTTCGGGAGCCACAACGCGCTGCAACCTACAGCCAAGCCTCCGGTCCTCATCAAGGACCCGGAGACTTGGCAGACCCAAGGACCCTTTGACTTGGTGACCTGGGGGAGAGGGTACGCTTGCGTCCTCACTCCTTCTGGTCCCAAGTGGGTGCCCTCAAAGTGGGTTCGGCCTTTTGTGCCCAGGGAAGCGAAACACCGGGCGAAAGAGCAACAAGTCCGTGTCGCCAGTTGGAGGCGCCGAAGAAAGCCCCTTGACCCCCTTCTTCCGCCTATCTGTTTTTTATTCAGTGATGAGCTAGAACCATTCGAATATTTAGTTCACGTTTCTTAAAACCCAGTTCTCCTTCCCTGAATAAGTTAGTCCCCCCCATCCCCCCTTTCCTTTTTTTGTTGTTTGCGAAAGGGGGAGATGTGGTGGTGTGTGATGTAACGTTGTTTGATTTGGTCTGGTTCATCCTGAATAGTTTCCCCCTCTTTCCCTGGAAATCCCCAATTTCTTATCGTTATTTGTCTATCACGTCTCCCCTCCCCTATCCATCAGATGTGTCTTGTTGTCCCCACCCCTGGCCTTTGTCCATCACTTGGCAGCCCTGCCTTTCCTTCTAGAACCTTCTCCCCAGGGTGTCAAGTGATTGGGCAAGGGCAGGGACCCCTCCCCAGTTTTTTGCTGATTTGTTAGCCTCATGCGTTCATCAAACTATGTATCAGTTTTCCATACCCTCATTTGCTGTCGTGTTGCCCCTCCCAGGCCCTCCCCCTTCCCTTATAAGCTGTTACTTGCCCTCAGTTCGGTGCTCAGTCCTTCCCCCTCCACCCTGCTTCTTCTCCCCCTTCGACCTTCCTCCAATAAACCTGCCAACCCTTCCTGAAGGCTGAGTCCCTCTTTCCTTGCCTGCGCCTCCCTGCGTTTGCCGCCCTCCTTTGCTCTCGCATCGTGGATCTCTTCGGGACCCATAGGCGCGATAGGAGCTCCGGGCTCCTCAAGCGCCCCTTCGCCGCTGATCGGGGCTGAACGTGAGCCGGGCAAACTCATCACCGCAGCACCGCAGCACTGATGCCACTTGCTGTGGTTTGTATAATTCCATACATTTAATTCCCAAAACATCCCAGCCCAGGGGTTTGAGCTGACAGGGCAGGACAAAGATTGTTCTCTGTGTGGTGCCCAGATTTGGGGTTCCCTGTCAGCTGTGCTAGATCTGATGAATTATACCCATAGCCCCAACTTCCCTGCTCCATTGCCACTGCAGTAACCTCACAGTGCCCCATGGAGTGTGGGTATTCCCATGCAGAGCTGCTGCCTTGGACAGCAGCTGTGTCAGGAGCCAGCAGAGCTTCCAAGGAGGCTCAGCAGCACAGGGACAAGGACAGGGTTCTATTCCATAGAACTGGCTATTTAGAACCCTCACCCCAATGGTGTCCCTGGGCTCACTGGACAGAGCTGCCTGGAATGGAGCTGATTTCACCCCCCTGAGCTCCAGGATGGAGAAGATGCAGTTGGTGTTTTAAAGCAGGAGAAGGCAGTGGCCAGATGTGCTCCCAGCCTGTGCTGAGGCAGCCCCTGTGCCCAGGTGGGGACATCTCTCCCTGCAGAAGCTCAGCTCCTTTCAGAGCCTCAGCAGTGGCCTCTACAAATTCTTTTCTCTCAGGAAAGGGATGTGCATCTCTGTCTTCAGCACACCTCCAGTGGGACCTACCTGGGAAAGCTTTCCATGACATCTGCACTTCCAGCTGGATCCCTGGAAAACTCCAAACTCCATCCCACTGATTTTCAGGTATCTCTGAGGGCTACTGCCTGGGATTTAATATCTGTGGGGGAAGATTGCCTTGGCTTTAATGCTGCTGATGGATGATGGCCTCAGGCTGGGGAGGAGGGAAGGGATTTGGGGTGGCTGGGACATAGCTGGCAGCTGTGTGGCAGCTCTGAACCAGGAATTGCTGTGTGAGCCCCTCTGCAAAGGGCCCTTGCCTGCATTCCCAGTAATGCCAGCTGCTCCTTGGGGTCCTTCTGGGCTGTTGGTGGTCTCTGTCCAGGCTGAAGCATTTCCATGTGCCTGGTCAGAGCAGCCCCTGGCCGAGGAGCCACGGTGCAGGCACAGCTCCTCCCCTGCAGATCCCAAAGACACGAGGTGCTGCTTGCCTTTCAGGAGCTTCTGGCCTCCTCCTGCCCTGCGCTCCCAGCCAGCTGGGACACACTGAGGGAACACCAAGGAGCATCGCTGGCAGCGAGCAGGAGAGACACCAAGGCCTCTGGGCCAGAAAAACAGCCCTGGCCTCAGCAGCCATCATCGTTTTGACCTGGCAACACTCACCTGCAGGAAACACCCCCTGCCACAGAGCAAGGTAACCCTCAGGACTTGTCTTGTTCCTGGGGAAACAAAGGGACATTGTGTGAGCACATTTACAGCTGCTGGGTAAATCCTGGAAAGGGCAGAAAAATCAGGGTTATGGGGAAGAGTTTGGTGCTGACATGTTGGGTGCCAGCCAGTTCTGCCCTACAGCCATTGCAGGGGCTGGTGTGTAAAGCAGCATTAGCAGGAGGGAAGGAGCTGCATTTGTAGAGGAGTTCTCTTACTGGCAGCAGTCATTCCCATCCCTCACAGGACCTTTGGAACAACCCTGGGATTGGCTCAGGTGTTTGTAGCAGGGTGCTGAGAAGACCAAAATTCTGTGTTCATTGTGCAGCTGGTCCGGTCACTCCTCAGCATTGATGTTCCTCACAGCTCTGGAAATAAAGAACTAAGAGTTTCCACTGGTTTTTTAACACTGGGGGTTTTTCCCTTGTGTTTCCCCGGGGCTCCAGTCCCACACCAGGCACAATCAGAGCAGGGGCAGCAACACCTCAGCCCCAGCGGCCGTCCCAGAGCGGCTGCTCCCGGCCGGGGCGCTGCAGCCCCCGGGGGTGCGGACACGGAGCAGGGGCTGCGGGCGCTGTGGCTCGTAGGGGAGCGCGGTGCTCGTGGGGTTACCGGACCGGGGGGGCTGCGGGGCGGCGCCGTGTCCGCCAGGGGGCGCCCCGCGGGGCGGGCAGTGGCGCTGAGCGAGCGGCGATGCCGATGGGGTCCCGGGGCCGGTACGGGCGGTCTCCGTGTCCTTCCTGCTTCCTGCCCCGATCCAGAGGCTGCTCCCGAGAAGCGTCATCCTCCTGGCGGGCATGGAAGTGGCAGAGCACCGGTTCCCTACCGTCGCAGCCGGAACATGCCTAGAGCCTCAGCGGGACCCAGCCCTGCACTGGCTGCAGCCGGAGCGGCAGCGCCTATCCCGGAGCAGCTTTTCCCGCCCGTGGCGATGCCGGTCCCGATCCCAGCCCCAATGCCACCTCGATCGTCTGGCCCCAGCACCCGTACCCTGCCTGCCGAGGAAGAAGCAGCTCGACCCGACTCCCACAGGAAATACCGGAAGGAACAGGACTAGAATCCCTAGGCCCAGATCCCGGTCCGATCGGAGTGCCTTGGGCCCCACGCAGCACCAGCAGCAGTCCCCGACCCCGATCTCCGTACAGCCCCGGCGGTGTGGGGCGGTGTGTTGCACTGCAATGGGGGCACCCGCAGAGTGGGTCCGGCCCCGTGTGGGGACCCCAGCGAGGGCGGGGTCGCCGGGCTCCGGCCCTCAGGGCTTTATTATTGCCCGGCACCCCGAGCCCCGCGGCTGCGAGGAAAGGAGAGGGGAGGATGGGGACACAGGAGAGATTGGGGGTGGTGAGGACGGGGAGGGAGAGGGGTCGGAGTGAGGAGGGAAGCGGGAGAGGAAGGGAAAAGCCGAGGGGGGAGAAGAGCGACGGTGGAGAGGGGAGGAATAGAAGGGAGTAGCGGGAAAGGGACAGAACGGGAACGAGTAGGGGGGGTCGGGTTTGGGAGGAGAGGAAAGGAGCGTTTCAGGGGGAGAGGGAAGGGGGAGAAAGAAAGGGAATGCGCGGAGAAGGAAGGAGGGGTAGAGAGAGGGACAGAAGGGGAGGCCGAAGTCTCCGCGCCTTACCTGCGGAGCCCGCACAGGGAGCTCCCGTCCCCACCGTGCTCTGAGTGAGCAAATGGCGGCCGAGGGAATTTCCGGGGTCTAAATCACCTCGGCCCCGCCCCGTGCAGCCGCCCTGGGGCCCCGCGCACCTGAGCCACGCTCGCCCTGCACACCTGAGCTGCCCCCGCCCCTGGTACCGCCCCATGCGCCGCCAGGCACCGCCCCTGGTACCGCCCCCTGTTCTTTCAGGTACCGCCCCTCACACGTATTCCTGCCCCGCCCCCCGCACCGCTTTCCCGCGGCCACGCGGGGGCGCTGCGCTCGCACCGCGCTCCGTGTCCGCCAGAGGGCGCCCTGCGGGGTCCCAGCCTCACACGGCGGCTCGGCACCGGGGAACGGCCGCGATCCCGCACCCGGCAGCGCCCCGTGCCCGCGGCCATCCCGGGCCCGAAACCAACCGATCCCGGGCCCGGTGCCGCTTTGATCCGCCCACCGGGGGAGAGGCGGCACCGCCCGGGACCCCCCGGCAGACTACAGCAGTGCTCGGCCCCCTCACTCCTGGCCGCCGTCGCGGCCCCGCCGCAGCATCCTGTGCACGGTGTGGTCCCCTCGGTAAGCCCCCTATAGGGCCAGCCCCGGGGCTTCCCGCTCCGCCCCCCCCGAGCGGCCGACTCTCCCTCCCTTGCCCCGGGCCGCAGCCCCGTGGGGCTCTCGCCCGCCGCGCCCCTCTGGAACCAGCGGGGCTGGATCGCCGTGACCGGGACCTTCCTTTCCTCGGTGTCCTGCTGCTGCATTTTTCCCATGCCCGTTGCCTGCTTCTTGAAGTAGGTGAGACCTGTCCGACCGCTGGGCTCATTTACGTACTCGGTACCCAGGGAGCTGCCCACTCTGCCCAGTACTTGCTCCAAAGCTTCCAGAGGCACCAGAGCTGACCAACAAAGAGCTGAGTGGCAAGGAGGTGGCTCTCCATGCCACCAGGTGAGTGGTACTGCCTTTGTGCAGGTTACAATCCCAAAATAAAACCATTTGGATTGGAAAAGACCCCTGAGATTGATCCCGGTCAGTTCCTGACCCTTCCTTCTCCCCTTGTTTTGGTGATTGAGGAGATAGTCTGCAGTTCCCTCCGGAGTGCAATCCCAGGGAATCCCAAAGGAGCCGCAGCCCAGCCCTCCCCCGAGGTGCCTTCACCTCCAAGTGCTGCTCTGTGCACCGGCCCCGGCTGAGCTCAGAGCTGGGGGAGCCCCGGGAGCAAGCAGGGATCCAGGGGCCCGGAGGGCAGTGGCCAGTGGGGGCCCAGCAGACCCAGACCTTCTGGCCACTCTCTACGTCCAACCACTCCCCCAGGTATCCCAAAATATGCTTCAGTGGGTCCAACACTAGGGTGTCAGGGAGCCCCTTTTATCACCAAACTGATTCTGGGATCTTGGTTCCATCAGACAAGACTTGGCACATGATGAGGGAAAACAGACATGAGCTCTCCCATAAATGCATAAAGTTACTTTATTTTCAGTATACATTTATTTAATTTTGAAAAATATAAATGCTAAAATATCTCATCATCTTCATCTTTTGATTCCATAAAAGTCACAATAGAAAGCTTCATAAAACTGTAAAATACTATAATGTTATAAGGAATTTCATTTTTTATATTACTGGAAAAAAAAATCACTTTAATATGTTTGAAATGTTTTCTGCTTTTTTTCCTTTTAGTTCCACCATCTGATCCACTTCATTTCATCCTAAGTCCTTGTTCCCTCCTCCAAAGAAAGCACGGACTTAGGAGAATTAAGAACAAGAATAAAAGTATCTCAAAGTGGGACTCGATTCCAACAGAGATACAAAGGTGCAGCAGCCCCGGGAGGGAGCAGCGCAGGCCGGCTCCCCGTGGGCTGGGACCTGGCATTTGCTGGGGGAAAGTAATTTTTGACGGCTGCCTCTGATCTTGGAGGGCTTTGGGTCAGGCTCCACACTTATTCCCTGAAGCGCCCACCCAGAGTCTTCCGACAAAACACCTAATTTGGATCGAAAGGACGTTCTGGTTACTCTCCAAGGCCTGCAGAGAACCTTTGCTGCCACGCTGCAGTTCCTCCCTGCCGCCAGAGGGGGGCGCTTCTCATGCAGAGCCTTTGTCCTGTCGGCAGCGCTGCCCTCAGCGCAACACAAAAAAACGCAACACAGAGAAAGATCTAGAACAGCAGTCAGGACACTTCAAGTGTATTTAACACGGTTCAGAAGAGAAGACCTCATTTTTGGGGAGACAGATCACCAGGCAGCAGCAGCTGGAAGCTGTGCCCATGGAACCGAGCAGGACAGCCCCTGCGACCCACCTGATGGCACCTCTCCTGTGGGATTGCTGCACATGCTCGGTCTGGGCAGGACGTGCAGCAATCCCCCACGCAGCTCCTGTGTGCTCCACAGGCCATGCTCCAGCCTGTGTCCCCACAGGGCGCCAGCACTGGTATCCACCAAAGGATGGAGAGCATTGGCTAAAGCTGGCATCACACTTGCCAAGTTACCTGGCCTCCAGCAGCAGGAGGGATCCCAGAGCTGCTCCTCTTCAGGCCTTTCCCAAGTTTTCCCAGCATTTTCAGAGCAGGTTTCAGCTGGGTTCCTGAGATACCCAGCACAGATTTAATGGAAACTGAAGGGGAGACCCCTCAAGGGCGAGCAGGGGCTATACAGAGGTGGTGGCTCCTGTGTGGGAGCAGATGCTAAAATTTGGCATTTAAGGTCTCAGCACCATCAGAAATTCCTCTTGACTTCACCAACCCAGACTTTGGTTTCACAAGGACCAAGTGGCAGCATGTGCCCATCCTCTGTGATGGGATTGTCTCCATCAGGGAATTCACCTCGAGAGCTGGGGTACTTTTTCTTCTTGTTCTGTTTTTTATTTTTGGACGAAGCTTTTCGTGTGTTCCCCATGTCCTGGTGAAGCCCAGTTTCCCAAAGATGCCTTTAGATGCACATACCAGTATGAACATGCTGCAGAGAGGAAAACCTCTCTCCTGATGTGATGTCCACTTGCTTGGTTGCACCTCAGAATCCTGGGATGCCCATGCCTGGCCTGCTGAGTCTTGCTGCATTGCTGGTGTGGGGCAGAGCAGCCAAGGTGCAGGGTCAATTCTGCAGATGGTGGAACACAGGGCTGGGATGCAGGAGGATGTTTGTGAATCTGAGTGTCAGGATGAACATCCCAGCAGGCCATCTTCATTTTCCTCCTCGTGCACTGTGCCCGAGGCACACCTTGGGTCTTCTCACTGCACATTCAGACACACTGGTGTTCCAAGAAAACCACAGAGCCATCCCAGGTCAGAAATCAACAACAGGGATAGAACCAGCAGCTGTCCATTCATGCTCTTCTAAGATCACAAGAGATTTAAGTCTCTTTCACAGCAGGGATTGCTCATTACAAAAAACTCCAAGAACCAACTTAACCCTAAGAAAAACAGATGCTTCGGAGCACAAGGTGTTAATTGAACTGATCCAGCCCTATGCCACATCCTGGAGATTGCAGTGTGATGTTGTGGGTTTGTTTCTTGTAAAAATCACATTATATATGGTACAATACATTTTTTACAGAAAGCCTGGCATCTAGAAATAAGAGGTAGAACTACTCATAACTATATGTTTCCTGCTGCAGGAAAAAAATTCATTTTTCTTTACAGTAATTAAAAAAAGGTTAAAAAAATTGTCAAAAAAAAAAAGTCGTAGGTTAGGCCCCCATAATTTAAACAAAATAATCTAGGAAAATAACACTCTTCCATGTACCTGACGGATTAAGTCCATTAAAGTGTTTCTTTAAAAAAAATTGCATAGGAAAGGGACGTTTCCAAACATGCTACAGCGATGGCAATGGTCTGTCTGTGCTGGGAGTGAAGTACCTTCTTTTTTACCTACACGAGGGTTAGCAGCACGTTCCAGCAGTGGGAGCAGACACGGAATGAGCCTGGAGGTCAGCTGGGCTCTGCAGACAGACAGACAGCGGCTCCCGGCGTTCCCGCGGGGCTCAGGCGGGCCCGGAGCGCTGCTGCCCCCGCAGCCAGGCAGGAGGAGTCCGGGAAACACCGAGGGCGTGGGCAGGGAGGGGCAGGGCGGGCTCCGTTACCTTCGCCGCTGGGAGCAGGGAGCTTCTCAACATTTGGCTAGTGACAAAATGAATTGGTAAAAGATCGGACAGACAGACAAATTACAAAGTAGTTTCTGTTCCCTTGCTCCTCCAGAAATAACCATTGTCTTCAGGCTCAAGTTCTATTCTAATTTGAGGCACAACTTTTACTGGAGTTCGTGGAGGGCTGCAAAGAAGAAGACAGACAAAGTCAGAGCAGCACAAATGCTAGGCTTTGGGAATGCACAGCCAGATTTCAGGTAAGGCCCACACACAGATAACCTGAATGAGCTGCTCTGAACACTGCTTGGACACTTCCAGGGATGGGGCATCCTGGTGCTCCACCCCAGGCCGTGACAACACCCCTCAGCTGCCACTGAAATAATCCAGGCATCGCTGCTGGGATGAATTTCAGTGCCTGTCTAACAGCTGTAAGCACAGACACATCTTTGGCATTTCAGAGGAATAAACTTGCCTTGCTCCACACATCACAGTTCTGCTGCTGGGAGGCCCAAGCTGGCCCCAAGGGACTGGACTCTGAGCACTTATTACTTGCTGCAGTTTAAGGTTATTCTTTACTCTGTTTTCCACCACAGATATGGAAAAATGGATTATTTCCCCTTGGCAACAACTCTCTGGGCTACCCCAGTAGCTCCTCATCTTTCTCCTGGTCTGATTCCCAAACCTGTTCTCAGTGCAGCAGCCAGGAGGCCAGGGAAGCTGCCAGGTCTCTCACAGGTTCTCCACTCCCCATCCCCAGCCCTGCCAGGAGCTGGAGTAACTGTGGAATCAACTTGTTCATGATCACCTTGGAAGGCAGCAACCCAGTGCAGGGAATGTTCTCAAAGTGTTTTATTTTAAGAGTCCCCTGGAGGAAATTTGCTGTGTTCTGAGGGGGGCAGAGGTGCATTTTGGGGTGCTTACCTTGGCATGGCATGTGATTGAAGGAAGGGAATTGTATCAGCACGATGTGTGGCGTTCAAGGAATGTTGGTGATTTTTCTCCTGGGGGAAGAAAGCCTGGGTGTCACTGCTGCACACCCACTGTGCAGTGCCTCCAGCCCTGCCTCAGCTCCCCCAAATCTATGGGCCAAGCTCTTTTCCTGCTAGCTGCCAGATGGATTTACAGCTTGGTGAGGAAGCTCTGCATTCCCTTCTCTCCTCTGAGGTGACACCCCTGGGGTGCCAGCAGCCCCATTCCCAGGAGTTCCCCCCTGTTTGGGGCCTGACACTTACCTGGGACCTGTCCCCCTGGGTTACCCCCCTCTGTCACACCCAAGTCCTTGGGAGACACAGGGTGGCTTCCCTCTGCTGACTCTGTGGGAGCCATGTTCTCTGGGAATGACAGTCCTGGTCCTGCTCTTGCTGCAGGAAAGCTGCTGTCAGTGGCACTGCCAGGAATATGCCCTGGATCACAGTTACACTCAAGCACAATCCCACAGTGGTGCTGCATTCCAGTTTTTTGGGTTTTTTTGGTATTCCAGTGGCCTGATACGTTTTATTTTTTATTTTGCATTGCTTTTAATTAGAAAGCAGCAAATAAAATACTGGATTATAAAAATGTATAAATACACAAACCAACTACAGTTCAGCCCATGGCTGATTTTATCTGTTCCATCTCCAAGGGCATCCCAAGAACCAGGCTGATGCCACAACTAACTATTTTAGCCCTTAAGATGTTGGAAAAAAGGCATCTGATCCTGAAATCCTGAGTAACAGTATTTAGGATGCAGTTTGTTTTTAGTATCAGGAATGCACTAAATACATGGAATGAGGAGGATATGAGGTTGCCTGTGGCTGATTTTGGATGATGTGCTGACATCAGCAAAACATTGAGGATATCCAAATAGCCAAGAAAATGCTTCCTTTCCAATGTTTTTATTTTATATCCCAAACTCTTTTAGATACAGAGTGTCTCTGTATCTAAAAGCCACAGGGTAAGGCTTACCATTCCCTGAGGGCTCTATATGCTACCAAAAGGAAAGGAACCTGGCTTCCAACTCCTAAGACCCATGGATAATTTAAGGATCTAAAGATGTGAGGGGTTAGATCCTGCTCCTAGGAAGCACTGGCCAGGCAGTAGCACTATTTTATTTAGTTTGTACTTCTCCCCTCCCCCTCAGAGGAAAAGGGCATTTGACACCCTTAGTATGTTAAAAAGTCATCCCAAAGGCAAAACCACCAAGGTCCGCTGTGATTCCTCACTTTTAAAAGAGGAAAATGTAAAGTGGGAATGACTGAAAATAAAGATTAAGTTAACCAATTACAGCTATTAACATCAGAAATTAAATCCTAAAAGAAGAGCACAAACCACCTAAGAAGGGAAATATGTTAATGGCCAACTGATCTCTGCCTGTGCAGCTTAATGACACAAATAAATAATTACTCTGTTAAATGCTGATTTTTGCAACTGCTTGGCACCTAGGGGAACAAACAGTGACAGGACAGCAATGCAAATCCAGAACACAAGGCTCAGTGGAAAAAAAAAATAAACCCCACCATCAGCAGGTTAACACCAAGGGGGAGAGGGAGAGGAGAGGAAGAGAGAGTGGGTGGCCAGGACACCTGTCAGGAGCTGGAGAAAAGCACTTAAACTGGAGGCACCAGAAGGAATAACATTGACTTTGTAACCAGCAAAGGAAAAAAAAGCTCACAAAAGCAAAATCTGTCATAAAGCAGGGGCCTGGAAATTAAAAAGGAGAGGGAAAAAAAAAGAACAAGAGAATACTTCTGAAGTAAAAGGAAAGATTAAAAATTATTTTAAAAATCACTAAATAGACACAAATATAGTTTTGTAGTGCAAGTGAGAGTCAAGCAGGCATGCAAGAGCTTAGTTCTACTCACTGTCAGCAGGTTTGCTATCACTTAGGAAAGGTTCCTGCTCCATGATGTCCATTGGTATTTTAATACTTGGGACTTTTTCTGAGTAGGGGCAGTCAGACTGTGAAAGAAACGTGTAGAAGGTCTTAGAATATTCCCACTGCTCTCTCCCTCATTGTCTCCCACACATTAAAATTATCCTTCACACAGTTCTGTAGGAACAGGTAAAAGAAAAGAAGGGAAAAGAGAAAAGCATCCTCCAGCATAGCTGCCTGATGGAGTCCACTGGTTCCCCACTGCATCCCACTTGCCTTGATTACCCTCATACTCCAAAAATAAAACAGAAAAGAATCATCCTGTGGGATTGTAAATTGTAATACATCTCCTCCTTTCCCACCCCACCGTCAATAAAAGACACCATCCCCTTCTGCCTGGAGTCAGCTGCAGGAAATAGAGATGGAAAATTCATTTGTGGGCAGACACAGCAGGGCCCTGGCTGCTGGAAAAGCTCCTCCAAACCCTTCATCCTGCTGGGATTCTTGTAAGAGCCCTTGCTTGTTCCCAATTGCTCCACAGGGCCCAGATATGACATGGCAGAGGCTCCTTACATCAGACTGGCTCAGCTCCCTCTTTAATGCAAGTGGAGTCAACCCCAGTCTTAGTTACAGCTCTGGTTCAGCAATTGTAGAGCCCTTGGAAGAATTCTGTAACCCTGGCCCAGCCAGAGAAACAGCAACCAGCTCAGGATGGGGCACAGGGAAAAGCTGGAGTCCCCCAGAGCTGGGGCACCAGCAGGATTTCACCCCCACTGCCTTCTATCACCCACCTGCTTTGGCTCAACAGGAGTGCTTGGAATTGTTTGGCTTTTTTAAAAATAAAGGGAACTCCTCAAAGCCAAGGAAAGGCTGTTACTGCCTAAGTTGGCAAAGGCAGGAAGGTGGGATTTGCCAGAAATGTTGGGACATCTTTGTTCCTGAAGAGAACCAGACCCACAACAACAGGGTAGAGGGAGGAGACCTTCCAGTCAGGGCAGGAAAACACTAAGGAGGCCAGAGACTGGCTCTTCCTGGATTATTATTCTTATTTTTAATTTATTTTTTAACATAACTGATATCCAGTGCCTTATTTCATACTCCAACATCAAGATGTTTCCTCAGGACTATTTTTATGAGGCTGAGGGACAAGCAGAACTCAAAGAAAGCACAAGCAACACCCAGCAACTCCCTTGGCTGAACTCAGATCCATGCATTGGATCCCCAGATCCCACAGGATTGACTCTGGGGGTGGATATTTCTGGAAGGCAAAGGGTGAAAATGATCCAACCAGTAATTGCCCAGTGCTGTATGTTCAGGAAGCTGGGAAAAGCAAGTGCTGAAAAAAACCAGCAAGAGTTAAGGACCAATATTTTGCATAAAATATCTTACCCATTAGATTAATTACTGTACCTGGAATTCAGGAAAAGCCTGGGAAGAGAGGAAATACCTTAAAACAGACAGGAGAGAGGGAATCCATGGCTGGGGATACACTGCTGGATTCACACCAGTCAGGAGGAGAGGATGGAGCCAAACCATTGCTGATTCCTCAGCAGGGCCCCTTTTACTCTCATCTGGGTTTGCTCAAGGGTGCTAAAGAAAACCCTGGGAGCTGGAGCAATGATGGGACAGGGCAGCTTGCTGTCTCAACTAAAAGCCAGTCCTCCCAGCTGTTTTTCCTGCTGTGCTAAAAGCTTTCCCAGCTTCAGGTGACCTTACCTCTCCCTACAGCCCAGGAAAGGGACATGAGCAGAAGAAGTGACACCATGCTTAGAACTCACCATGGAATGTGTTTAGCACTTCAACATAAATTTAAATCATTTGAGTTAGACCTGAGCAGGAGAACATTTAAAGGCACCAAGACTACATTTCTTCTTCTTATATATACAGGAGGAAAGAGAACAGTCAAAGGCACATGAGTCTGGCCTAGCCCAGGTCACTTTTCACTATTTAGGGCATGCTGCCACTTGAGGTAGGACCAGAGTGCACTGCAGAGGGCACAGATGCTCAGGAAACATGGAGGTGATGAGTTTTACCAACACCAAGCAGCTTTTCCTGCAATATGACAAATCACACCTATTTTGTGCTTTCCAAAAGAGCCATTACAAAAATACTTGAAAAATAAAAAAGAAAACCAGTAGGACCGGAGCTGCTGTTGAAAAGCATTCTCCTCCTAAAATGTAAAAGACAACAAAGGGGAGAAAAGCATAGGAGGGAAGCTGGAGGAGGTAGGGTGATGAGAGGCATTCTAGCAAGGGGCATGACATCTCAGCAGGTACCTGGTGCTCTTGGAAAGTGTAACCTCACCCCTAGCAATGCACAAACCACCCACCACAGGCTGGAAAAGGGAAGGCAGTGTAGGAATTAAGTTTTCTTTGGGACCCATTAGCTGCAGCAGTGGCAGACCGAGCTGTCAGCTCCACAAGTGGCTGACAAATGTCCAGCCTCAGCACTGGGCAGGGCATGGAATGTGCAGGGGGTTAGCTACCTAGGGAGGAGCAATGTGACAAGAGCAGGAACCTCCTTACATCATCATTGTCACTGTCCATACTGCCCTTCTTCTTTTTCTTCTTCTTCTCATCCTCTTTCTTCTTCTTGTCCTTTTCTGGAATGACGTCATCAAGAAAGCTTAAGTCATGCTGGGAAAAGAGGTAGTCCATGGCTTTTCTGACTGCCACCAGGGCCAAGATCTGCAAAGGCAGAGAGGGATTCCCAGTCACATTTTACCTTTCACTTGGCACACTGCATTCCTCTCAGTTCTGCTTCTAAGCCCACACTCTTGAATTCTGGCTGTAAATGAACATACAAAGAAGGTGGTGAACACCCGGGACATCTCTGTCAGCTTAAGAGGTTGTGCTGTGACTGCCTCATGTCAGAAAAAATCAGAAGCAGTGGATACTCCTGTATATAATACACCTGTATTAGGAAATAAAGAGAAAAAAAAATGAGCACTTTCATTTACTTTTGGAGGCAGGTTCACAGGACAGCCTGGGTAATAAAACCTTGACTTATTTCTCACCACTTGCCCAGTTGAAATTCTTTCTCTTAAGAAATCAGACAAGGGCCAATCCACGCCCCCAGAGATTGCAGAATAAAGCTTACTGGGATTGTGGCAGCAGGAAACTGGAGTAAAAGCTTATTCTATGCAAGACTGCAACAAAAGCACTGGGAAAGAAGGAAGGGACATGTCAGAAATGGGTGCTTACATGGACACTGGGTCTGACAGCCCCAGCAGAGGCCACTGAGATCTCACACAGGCTTTGCAGTGGGTACAGCAACAGGCTGGGAGCTGTAACCTATTCCCAAGAAGCTGCCTTTAAGGACAGCTTTGTGCCAGGCCATCCTGATGCACAGCACAAACAATTCCCAGGAGATCTCAGGCTCTGACTTGCATAACCTGAGGCACGATTATGGACGTGAGGAATTACTCAGGGGGAAAGATACCACACAGACACTGTGACCATCCCACTGTGGATTACTGTGCTGAAAATGCCTTTCCTCCAAATAAACAGGGACTTGGCCACTGGCTGAATCCTCACAAACTGAAGTTTGTGCTTTTTTGTTCATGAGTGCAGAAAATTGAGCTTTTTGCCATCATATCCAGCTCCATCAAAGCTGTGGCTGTGCCTTCCCTGAGTCTGCAGCATTCTAACAAACTTGGTCAGCCTTGGGTTGCAATCAGATTCTAACACAAGCAAAGAGATTTTAGATTCAGCTTCCAACATCAGTGCAACACAGCCATGGAGTTGCGATGGAATGCCACATCAGTGGGAATTACTGATTTTCAACATCTTTCACAGGAGCATGTGTCTCAGCAGGAACATTTGGAGGATTTTTTTTAACTGGCATCATCTTTTCTCATTTCACCATCTTGTTCTTCACCTGGGTTCTGCCCTCCCTCCCTCTCTCCCTTAAATAAGCACTGCAGCTCCTACCAGCCCCCACAACTCAGATTTTACATGTCCATAAACCTGAAATTAGGTGACCTGGGATCAAGAATTATTCAGGACTTTCATAAAACTTTGCCTTTTGCACAAGTCAGACCCATCTCCAAGCCAGAGTGCCTAGCTGTGTCTATAACTCCAGTAATAATATGAATAGTCACCCACAGATGATAAACAACATTAGTGTCTTTTTACTGGAGTCCAAGGAAAAGAGACATTCCCTTTCCCTCCCTTTGGCACCTCTCTAAGCACTTAGCCTCCTTCTTGGTTCTGTCAATTTGTGCTATTTAAAAGCCAGGGAGACATTTTGCATCTGGTAGCTAGTGTGGGCTAAGCCAGAAATTCTGCACCTCTCCTTGGTTCATGCAGCCCAAGGAGAAACCACAGCAAATCTAGCCTTGGCAGCCAGGACTGGTCAACACTAACTACACCTTCCTGGGAAAAAATTAACTTACCAGGCTCATTTTCCTCCAGAGGATTAATGGAAAGGCAGCCACAGCCACACTGAGCCCCCTGAGTGCCATGAGTGGAGCTGTGAGGCACAGACTCGCCAGGGAGAGGCTGGATTTACACATGTACAGGAGTGTCCAAGGGGGAAAGGGAGGGCTGGGAAGGACAGCAACACCTACCATGACCGGGAATATGATAGCAGCCACGGTGGATTTGAGGATCCAGAGGAGGGCCAGGCACACAACCTGCAGGAAGGTGAAGAGGTGCACCCTGCGCAGCGGGACGTGACGCAGGTAGATGAAGTCAGGCTGGTGTTTTAGAGGCATCAAGAGCAGCTTCAGCCGATCCATGAACTGGAAATGAAAAGGAAGAGATGTTGAAATGAAAGCCAGGATGCACAAAAAAGAGAGAAAAGAAGATGAATGCCCAAACCAGGGTCAGCATCACACTCTGGGGAATTTTTGCTGTCCTCCCCTTCCCTTCTCCTGCCAAGGAAAGATATTCAGCCTTTAGGAGCAGTGCTTTTGTTTTCTCCAAATAAATCAGGAGCAGAGGTCAACAGAGGCGAGGGCAGACATTGCCTTGCCAGAAAACAGAACAGCACCTCACCAAAGAGCCAGGAAGATGGGCAGCTTTCCCAGCAGTGTCCCTGCGCCCTGTGCTGGACCGGATGGATTTGGAGTTAAACCAAAATGGGGATTTCTCAGTGAGTACAAAACACCGTTGATCCCAGCCCCCCCCACCACCTGGGTCGGGAGCAGGGGAAATCCCCTCCAGGAGAGCCGGCCCGGGGCAGCAGGACAATCCCCTCGTTGTCCCCTGGCGGAGCGCGGGCTCACTGCCAATGCCAGGACCAGATGGAACCGCAGCACTGAATGGAAGCTGGAGCTGTTTTACAGAATGCCTGAGGGAATTCTGGGGCTCACAGAACAGGCAGTCCCTTCCCCTCAGGGCACAACCCAGCATGAAAAAGAAAGGCCTCAATTAACAGGGTGCCAGAAAGCAACAAAACCACTTCCAGCCTCTTTGGGCCAGCTACAGGTGCTGGGCATGAGAGTAGCTCCTTATGTAAGATTTCCTCAACGGCAAAGAGAGGGCAGTGGCTTCCCCTCCCTGGAGAACAATGTCCCTGCTCCTTAGCATTGAGGAACAACCCTGCTGCCATAAATCATCCTCCTTCCTTGCCTTCAGTCTGTGGCACAGGACCCAAACTACCCTCAGGGAGTGAGCCTGAGCTGGGGCAGAAGCCTGTAGGATCCTGGAATAGTTTGGGTTGGAGGGGATCCTAAGGGGATCCTCTTGTTCCACCCCCCTGCCATGGGCAAGGACACCTTCCACCAGACCAGGCTGCCCCAAGCCCCATCCTGGTTGCCAAAGATGGACCCAGGTCTTCACAAAGCACCCCTGGCACTGCCAGTGCCCACTTGGCCACTGTCGCTTGGTCCGCCATCTCAGGACACCTGGGCTTGTGGCTAAGTTTGCCAGCAGCTGCCACCCTTCATGGGCTTCTTGGGAAGGAGGAGGAGGCAGTGAAGGAGAAGAGTAAAGCTGGAGGGCTGTGGGAGAAGCCCTGTGCTGGCTGATCACTCACCTGCACGCCGTTGAGGGACGCAACTCCCATGTAGAGGAAGACACCATAGAGCACAGGCATGGGAATGAACTGTGGGACAAGAAGAGCAGGAGAGCCCAGGTGAGAACCTCCCTGTACACCACACACCATTAACACGTGGTGGGACAACATTCCCAGCCTGTCAGCCATTCAAACTGCACCCACGGGGGGATGACAGAGAGGAATGAAGCCATGGAAGTAATAAAGCTGAATAAATAATATGTAAATATGTAATTCATAAAATGAAGCTGAATAAACAATAAATCCTCCTGCTGTGTTCTGAGAGACACAAGGACATTTGTGCAATCACACTCTCCCAGTTCACCAGGACTTGGACATCTTGTCCAGAGGGGATGATTCCAGTCACTCAGCAAGTCAAGGAACAGGTGGGCAAACATGTTCCACTGAGCTTCAAACTGCCTTTCACGTCTGATTTGTGGTGTGACTAGAAACAGAAGGCAGAGAAGAAGGAAAGGCAGAACAATCCTGTAGTTTGTGGTACACCCTGTTTTCCCAGGTAACTCAAGTTGTGCCAAGGGAGGTTTAGGTAGGATATTAGGAAAACACACTCACAGAAAGGGTTGTCAAGCCCTGGCACATGGTTTCCAGGGCAGTGCTGGAGTTGCCATCTCTGGAGGAATTTAAAGGCAGCACTTGGGGACATGGTTTAGTGGTGACTTTGGCAGTGCTGGTGGAACTGGGTGATCTTAGAGAGCTTTTCCAATTGAAACAATCCTGTGATTCCATGTCAGTCCAGCTCAGTAAACCATGCAAATCCACGCAGAAAGGATGTTCTTTGGAGTCCCACCTGAGCAACAACAGTCGTACCAACCCAATCTCTTCCTGCTCCGTCTCTCACACACATTAATCCAGAATTACTCCCAAATACAGGACTGACTTCCTTTCTTTGTTGCCAGGACGTGTTCCTTCAAACATCACTTTCTGCTCCCTCAAAGTGCCAAGTGCTGCCCATATCTCCACATGGGGCACATCTCCCTTTGGAAGTGAGGAAGGTGCAGGGAAAGCAGCAGACAGGCTGCCTGGAATGAGTCTCTGTCCCTCACCAGAAGGGTGGGCAGCCTGCCTGGCATGACAGGAACAGGGATGCCTGGAACAAACAACAGGCAGGAGCTGAGTACCAGCCTCTGTGGGATTTACTGGTGCCCAGGGAGGATGGAATGAGCTCCAAAGGATAGTCCCTAGTGCAGTGCCAGGGGACTGCCACTGAATGGCAGCCACAGCCAGGCGATGGCACCCACTGCTCTGAGCAGTCCTGTGCTGGGAATACATAACCTTCCCTTCCAACCCCTGCACTGAGCTCATTAGAGAGGCAAACAACACAGCAGCTATCCAGTGTTTTAGCATATTCCCCACCACCTTGCTCATTGCTTCCAGCAGGCATCTCCCTGGGGCCACATGAGCACCAAAGTCACCCAGCCATATGCTATCCAGAGCCTCCCTGCCTGCATTTCTCCTTCCTTCCCGAGTCTCACTGCCTGTCCCCTCCTGCGAGCTTCTCAACTGCTACCTCATCCTTCTCTTGGTTTATTTGCTCCCTCGAGTGAGCCACACTGCTGTTTCCCATCTGAAGGTAAAAGCTTTTTCTGCAGCTTTTTCTGGGCTCTGCCAACAGCTCTGCTGTGAGAGGGACAGGGACCTGGCAGGGGCTTCACAAAGCTGTGGGTGACCATGGGATTCAAAGCCCTCACTGGATCTCAGGGATGACACACAACACAATACAGTAAGCAAGAGCTGAGCTTGCCAGCTCATTTTCACTGCTCTCCTCTCCTGCCCTTCTATTTATTTCCATGGGGTATTTTAAAAGTAAGAAAAATTTCAGCATTCCATGATGATTAATCCTGTACATCATCCTGAGGTGAAACCTCAGTACCTGAGCCTGCAGAGCAGCAAGTGGTGCTGTCATTTTGGAAGACTTTCTCTTGGCAAAGCATTCCCTAACGATGGGGGTGCTGGCTTTGGCACCCAAACAAAGCTGATGCAGGCCAACAGGACTAAAACTGTATTTATAGGAAAGTGCTAGTCACCCTCCCAGCAGGGCCAAGGATGTTTCTGTGGAGATCTGCCTGGGCTGAGCAGAAACACCACCACCATCCAAAACCAGCACAACCACCGTAAAGCCCTCAGCAAACAAAGCTGGGATTATTCCGTGGATTGCCTAGTTTATTAAATTTGGGATTGTCAGCGTTCAATTTGCCGCTGGCAGGAGAAGACTGAAATGTTCTGCAATGCATTTAGCAGTGCAGCTCTCTCCAGCAGGACCCTGCCACTGGAATTTGCTAAAGGTCCTGAAATCCTGCCAGGTCCTTCCCGCTGGCACGTGGGCCAGCAGCATGCTGACTTATCCTCAGGCGTCCTCCAGCGAGGATCTTCCCCACACATTGTCTTAGGGGAAGCACAGACAAATAATGAATGACTGAAGCAATAACAGGGGAAGTAACAGCCCCCAGTGGGATAGAGGAAGAGGGATCTTGCAGGGAAAGGTCACATAAACTAAAAAAACAGGATTATCACAATCAGGCATTAAATTAAAGGCATGGAAATGCCTGTTTGTGTGGAGGTGGAAGCTGTTACCTGAGACACCAAAATTCGAGCTGTACAAACACCCTTAGAAATTAAGAACAGGAACACACTGGCATGGAAAGCCACTGTCTCCACTCTCTCCACAGGCAGAGTCACTGTTCCCTGCCTGCCTCCTCCCCTCAGGCTTACATCACACTGTGCCTCACTGGCCCTGCAGTCTCCAAAATCTCCTGTGCAGCCTCCACAAACGCTCTTCCAGACACCCATCTGCTCAGTGCCATGGTTACAACACACAGTGCTGCTGCTCTGACATCTTCTGCTCCTACCATAGGCCTAGGGATCCATGGATAAGGGCTCCTACAGCTGACACCTCCTGTTGGACAGTATGTCCATGCTTGGCACCACTTCCATCACTATCCCCAGAGAAGGCAGCATCCTCCACAAGACAGGTTCTCCAGTTTCCTTCTACAATCTGATGATCCACTAAGGATGCATTTCTCCATGGCTACATGCACCAAATCTCTGGTCTTGGAAAACAGCAACCTACCTAAATGCAATGGTCCATCAGCAGCACATCTATCCAGAGCCTTGGCTAAACTTACAGGAAAAAAACGGTTCAGAAGACTAAGAAATGCCATTTAATTGCACTGCTTCCTCCAGGAACATGTTTTCCATACTTTGAGCTTTATCCAGAATATGTTTTCCATAAAACAAAGAGTGGAGGTATAAAAGAAATCATAAAAAGAAATCATAAAAGAAAAGGGAGCTTAACTTTATGCAAACATGGAGAAATAACCTTAAAATAAAAAGACCACAGTGCCCAAGAACCCCAGCCCTGAACTTGGTGACTGTTCTAGCACACTACAACCATGTTGGTGTTTCCTTCCAAAAGGATTTAAGCCATCAAAGAACTGTGAACAATCCTTACCTTCAGGATGGGAGCCATGAAGACAGACACCCCGGTCAGGATGAAAACGATCACACCAGTGACTCTCTGCTCCCTGAAACAACATCAGTGAGTCAGGACCCCAAGTACTGAACACCAACAGGAATCCCCAAAACTCATTTCTGCAGCCACATTTTTCATCCAACGGCCTCATGCCAATGGCTGGATCCTGAGCCAGACCTCTGTTTTAAACCTCAGACAGTTTTGTTCCACCATTGGCCCTCCACACCCAAAAACACCTCGGCCAGTAATATTTCAGAATGCTGAAAGCCAGGCCCTAAAATTTCCATCTCGTTACCTAAATAAGCTGCCTGATTTCCAGGAGTAGTCCCACTGGAAGCACTTTGGACCACTTAATTAAGGCACCCAAACACATGAAAAAGATGTTTCATTAAGTAAAGCTGCTTGCACTAGGTATGATAGGCTTGTATGTTTGAGCATTACATTTACTAAGGAATTTGCTTCATTTGCCTGGATAGAGAAGCCTGCAGGAAATTTATTTCCTTTAACACAGGAACACTGCACCTGATGTGGCCAAGTAAACTTTGGAGGAGCCACAAGGGGTCTCGCCCAAGGACCTGGCTTTGGAAATAGGGAGAAGGCAGCACAAAATTATTTGTGCAAAAGGATTTTGCAGGCAAACAAGGTAATTGAGACTTCCTGGTGGGACATACCTCACTCCCAAAAACTTGGGCTGCTCTCCAGGGGCTGAAGTCTCCGTCTCCATCTTCAGGCTGTCGATGTGAGCGATGGAGATGACGGTAGCAGCCACGTACCAGGGCAGCCCCATAAAGGAGCACACAATCATCAGAATGGCCACCCAGAACAAATCCAGATGATATCCAGCACCTTTCTGTGGTGGGAGACAAACAACCTTCAGCTTAATTATTCCAAATGCCTCTGGAGCAGGCAGAGGCACACTGGACAGGCAGCATTTCCTTCTGCAGCATCCTGGCCAACAGAGCCAAACACCAGAACTACATCAGATCCTGTGAACAGCATAAGGAAGCATCTCCCTTGGGACACAACCCCATGCTCCTTCAGGAGTGCAACAGGAACAGCTGAAGCCTCATTCCCTACCCAAAGGAGAAAGCTGCCCTTGTTCTTGACTCCTTTTCAAACACCTCTGATCCTCTATTTTCAAAATCCTGTAATGAAATAAAACAGGAATTCCAGCAGTTACAAGTGCCAAGAGAAGAAACAGAGAAGAAACAAAAGAGCCACCAAGAACAGGGATCTTCAGAAAAACAGCGGACAAACCTCTAAGGTTTGCTATTTTAAAACAGATTAACCTTTTTAAAATCCCATTCAGCTTGATTTTATTGGAAAAAACAAATGATCCAGGCCTAGGATGACCCAGGAGGGAGGGTAATCCAGCTTCTCTTGAATAGTCCTCACTGTTTTCCTGACACGTGCACTGCTTACCTTGGCTGGCTGGTGGCACCAGGATGGGCACCCAGCAATACCCTGCCAACACTTCAGCAAGGGATGAGCAGAAAAAAACACCTTTTTCCTACAGCAGATCTTGTGTATAGAAGTGTTTTTTTGGTGTGGAACAACAAGATGGGGCTTGTGAACTGTCATTCCACAAAATACCATACTCACACTATAAACAAAGGAAGCAGGGAATACATTTTTTACATCGAACAGTACTTTGGAGTACTGGAGTGTTTATAACTTTGTTACTAAAAAAGTACAGCCAGTGCTGACAGCAAAACCACATTCAGTGGTTCATAAGCTGCAGAGATGAGGGGCCTCTTCCTCATGAGGGAAGAACAGTGAATATTTTCTTACAGTGTTGAAGAAAATGCTTTTGTCTGCTTGGTTAGGTGCAAGAGACAGACCTAAAACTGTTTAGCCATCTCTGAGGAACATGAGGGCCCAATATTGAGTTTATCTGCTCAGATCCAGGTAGCAAACAAGGATGTTCTGAGGGGTTTTTTGGACCATCAGCCAGCAGTCATCACTGTTCATAAGAAGCATTTCCCCATTCCCTGGTACTTCAACTCTCTCCTCCAGGCTGGGCTCAGGATGGTCTTAAATTACGCATTACTTGTCTAATGTTTACAGTGACCACATAAATTGAAACATCCTCCTCTTTCCAAGCAGAAGCTCCCTTCCCATTTCCAACAGCTGTCCTGATAACTGATAAAGCAGGTATCTCAATAATGACCCACCATTGCCTGTATTTTGAGGGAGCCATTACTCCCACAGGTCAGACCACTTGAAACATGCCCTGTGAGCAGGAAGAGACAATCTTCTTTCACAGGAATTTAATATTTTTCAATAGAACTGACCATGCAGGGGAACAGAAAAAAACCCTACAGGCATGAAAAACTGCATATCACTGGTCTGGAAAGTTTGTTTAAAAAACATGACTACAATTTAGGCTGTTACATATCAGCTCTTTAAATAACATCCAACTGAGGCTATGCCCTCGGTATGTCCCAAATCTCTCCAGCTTATTGCTGGTATTTGACAGCACCGTGCAGCTTTGGCCACAAAGCCACTTTTCCTGCTTAGAAACAGCAGCCAGTGCAGGAATAGGCTCATGTCCATGGGGAGGAAGGTGGCAGGAGGAAAAGCTCCTGCCCGTGCTCCAGGCACAAGGCACACCCACCTTGAGCTTGTGCTCCTTCCTGTTGACGATGACAGCGGTGATCTGCTGGTCCATGAAGATAAGGATGGTCACCAGCAGGGCAGGGATGGCTGCTGCCAGGTACACCCACCACGGGTTCCCTCCAAAAGGTGGGATAAACCAACCCCTCTCGGGACTGGTTGGCTTTGAAGTCAAGGAAAAGAAAGCTTGTGTTAGAGGCACAGTACAGGGTGATGAAATCCCAAAGCCAGGTCTGCTTCCAGCAATGGAACTCCAGGGAGACACTTCAGGTTTGTGGAAATTTCATCCTATCCATTAACACCAGTCAAAGGCTCCAAGTATGGAGGCAGAATTTAGGAGATAAACCAGCCAATTAAAATGATGCTAACAAAAAGCCTCCTAACCCATACCCTCTGAGTAAACAGGCCCTTTCCAGACTGCTGACTACATTCCCATTCTGAGGGCAAGTCACTTCATACAGGGAAAGTGCAAGGGAAAAGGAACCTCTTCCAAAAGCCAGCAAACAAGCTGACAACAACATACCTTGAATTCACTTGGCACAATTAGTTTTTGGTGTGTCCACACCAACCAGGGCATCAATTCCACAGAAGATCAAAATGGACAGGATAATGGCAAAGTCACTGATGAGCTTCCGGGCCTGAAAGAGACGTGGTACCATAACCACAGGAGTTAGCACCACAGAACAGCATTTCACCCATGCTTTAGTGTCCACATGGCAAACCCTGGCAGGACAAGCTCATCATTTCTTCCCCCACAAATATGGCCACCATCATGTCCAGTGCCATTTGCCACACATGCCTTGGTACTTTACTGTGTTCTCTGAAAGCCTAAATGGAGGCATAGAAACAGCACAAACTTCCACAAATGAGATACTCTGAAGGACTGGCAGAGATTACACTGTTTGCTGTTCAAGTAATAAGTCAAACTAAGCAGACAGGAAAACAAACCAGCTTCCCAGCTAAATCCCTAAGACTGCAGCTCTCCTGAAGTCACTGGAATACAACAACTTAGAGCTGCCAGTGATCAGACCCCAGAATTTAACCAGACAGGAGGTACACTGTGCTAGCCTGGAACTGTGTGAGCTCTCCAGAGCTCCTGTTCCTTCCAGGTTTCTTGGGTTGCATGGTTTACAGATAAATTGAGCTGCATTCCAGCCCAGATGGAATTTGTTCCTTTGTATTAAAAATAAGAGGGGTTCAATTGTAACACAGTGGAACAGTAAACATCCATGCAGGATAAATCCCTGTGTGTCAGGATGCCAGAAACGGGCATCTCAGAGAGAAACGGCTTTGGCTCGCACGCCTGGCCTGGGAGCCTCACCAAGGACAAAACAGGCAGATGCACCTGAGACGTGCCTGAAAGCTTGGAAGGGTTCCTTCAGCACCTTTAAGACCCCTGCCACATTACCCAAGCAGGTTACAGCTCTTCTTGGCTCTTCTGTTGCCTTACCTGTGCTCCTCCGATCCACTGGGAGCAATCCCAGACACTCTCTGACAACCAGATCCAACAACCACTGCACTTTTATCCCAACTGCTTCCTTGCAGAGCATCCCCTCCCTGTGTGCAGGACAGCAGCTCCAAAAGGAAGGC
>NC_050481.2:11081358-11128332 GCF_012460135.2 Molothrus ater | reverse complement strand
GCCTGGAATGGAGCTGATTTCACCCCCGCTGAGCTCCAGGATGGAGATGGATGCAGTTGGTGTTTTAAAGCAGGAGAAGGCAGTGGCCAGAAGTTGTGCTCCCAGCCCTGTGCTGAGGCAGCCCCTGTGCCCAGGTGGGGACATCTCTCCCTGCAGAAGCTCAGCTCCTTTCAGAGCCTCAGCAGTGGCCTCTACAAATTCTTTTCTCTCAGGAAAGGGATGTGCATCTCTGTCTTCAGCACACCTCCAGTGGGACCTACCTGGGAAAGCTTTCCATGACATCTGCACTTCCAGCTGGATCCCTGGAAAACTCCAAACTCCATCCCACTGATTTTCAGGTATCTCTGAGGGCTACTGCCTGGGATTTAATATCTGTGGGGGAAGATTGCCTTGGCTTTAATGCTGCTGATGGATGATGGCCTCAGGCTGGGGAGGAGGGAAGGGATTTGGGGTGGCTGGGACATAGCTGGCAGCTGTGTGGCAGCTCTGAACCAGGAATTGCTGTGTGAGCCCCTCTGCAAAGGGCCCTTGCCTGCATTCCCAGTAATGCCAGCTGCTCCTTGGGGTCCTTCTGGGCTGTTGGTGGTCTCTGTCCAGGCTGAAGCATTTCCATGTGCCTGGTCAGAGCAGCCCCTGCCGAGGAGCCACGGTGCAGGCACAGCTCCTCCCCTGCAGATCCCAAAGGACACGAGGTGCTGCTTGCCTTTCAGGAGCTTCTGGCCTCCTCCTGCCCTGCGCTCCCAGCCAGCTGGGACACACTGAGGGAACACCAAGGAGCATCGCTGGCAGCGAGCAGGAGAGACACCAAGGCCTCTGGGCCAGAAAAACAGCCCTGGCCTCAGCAGCCATCATCGTTTTGACCTGGCAACACTCACCTGCAGGAAACACCCCCTGCCACAGAGCAAGGTAACCCTCAGGACTTGTCTTGTTCCTGGGGAAACAAAGGGACATTGTGTGAGCACATTTACAGCTGCTGGGTAAATCCTGGAAAGGGCAGAAAAATCAGGGTTATGGGGAAGAGTTTGGTGCTGACATGTTGGGTGCCAGCCAGTTCTGCCCTACAGCCATTGCAGGGGCTGGTGTGTAAAGCAGCATTAGCAGGAGGGAAGGAGCTGCATTTGTAGAGGAGTTCTCTTACTGGCAGCAGTCATTCCCATCCCTCACAGGACCTTTGGAACAACCCTGGGATTGGCTCAGGTGTTTGTAGCAGGGTGCTGAGAAGACCAAAATTCTGTGTTCATTGTGCAGCTGGTCCGGTCACTCCTCAGCATTGATGTTCCTCACAGCTCTGGAAATAAAGAACTAAGAGTTTCCACTGGTTTTTTAACACTGGGGGTTTTTCCCTTGTGTTTCCCCGGGGCTCCAGTCCCACACCAGGCACAATCAGAGCAGGGGCAGCAACACCTCAGCCCCAGCGGCCGTCCCAGAGCGGCTGCTCCCGGCCGGGGCGCTGCAGCCCCGGGGGTGCGGACACGGAGCAGGGGCTGCGGGCGCTGTGGCTCGTAGGGGAGCGCGGTGCTCGTGGGGTTACCGGACCGGGGGGGCTGCGGGGCGGCGCCGTGTCCGCCAGGGGGCGCCCCGCGGGGCGGGCAGTGGCGCTGAGCGAGCGGCGATGCCGATGGGGTCCCGGGGCCGGTACGGGCGGTCTCCGTGTCCTTCCTGCTTCCTGCCCCGATCCAGAGGCTGCTCCCGAGAAGCGTCATCCTCCTGGCGGGCATGGAAGTGGCAGAGCACCGGTTCCCTACCGTCGCAGCCGGAACATGCCTAGAGCCTCAGCGGGACCCAGCCCTGCACTGGCTGCAGCCGGAGCGGCAGCGCCTATCCCGGAGCAGCTTTTCCCGCCCGTGGCGATGCCGGTCCCGATCCCAGCCCCAATGCCACCTCGATCGTCTGGCCCCAGCACCGTACCCTGCCTGCCGAGGAAGAAGCAGCTCGACCCGACTCCCACAGGAAATACCGGAAGGAACAGGACTAGAATCCCTAGGCCCAGATCCCGGTCCGATCGGAGTGCCTTGGGCCCCACGCAGCACCAGCAGCAGTCCCCGACCCCGATCTCCGTACAGCCCGGCGGTGTGGGGCGGTGTGTTGCACTGCAATGGGGGCACCCGCAGAGTGGGTCCGGCCCCGTGTGGGGACCCCAGCGAGGGCGGGGTCGCCGGGCTCCGGCCCTCAGGGCTTTATTATTGCCCGGCACCCCGAGCCCCGCGGCTGCGAGGAAAGGAGAGGGGAGGATGGGGACACAGGAGAGATTGGGGGTGGTGAGGACGGGGAGGGAGAGGGGTCGGAGTGAGGAGGGAAGGGGAGAGGAAGGGAAAAGCCGAGGGGGGAGAAGAGCGACGGTGGAGAGGGGAGGAATAGAAGGGAGTAGCGGGAAAGGGACAGAACGGGAACGAGTAGGGGGGGTCGGGTTTGGGAGGAGAGGAAAGGAGCGTTTCAGGGGGAGAGGGAAGGGGGAGAAAGAAAGGGAATGCGCGGAGAAGGAAGGAGGGGTAGAGAGAGGGACAGAAGGGGAGGCCGAAGTCTCCGCGCCTTACCTGCGGAGCCCGCACAGGGAGCTCCCGTCCCCACCGTGCTCTGAGTGAGCAAATGGCGGCCGAGGGAATTTCCGGGGTCTAAATCACCTCGGCCCCGCCCCGTGCAGCCGCCCTGGGGCCCCGCGCACCTGAGCCACGCTCGCCCTGCACACCTGAGCTGCCCCCGCCCCTGGTACCGCCCCATGCGCCGCCAGGCACCGCCCCTGGTACCGCCCCCTGTTCTTTCAGGTACCGCCCCTCACACGTATTCCTGCCCCGCCCCCCGCACCGCTTTCCCGCGGCCACGCGGGGGCGCTGCGCTCGCACCGCGCTCCGTGTCCGCCAGAGGGCGCCCTGCGGGGTCCCAGCCTCACACGGCGGCTCGGCACCGGGAACGGCCGCGATCCCGCACCCGGCAGCGCCCCGTGCCCGCGGCCATCCCGGGCCCGAAACCAACCGATCCCGGGCCGGTGCCGCTTTGATCCGCCCACCGGGGGAGAGGCGGCACCGCCCGGGACCCCCCGGCAGACTACAGCAGTGCTCGGCCCCCTCACTCCTGGCCGCCGTCGCGGCCCCGCCGCAGCATCCTGTGCACGGTGTGGTCCCCTCGGTAAGCCCCCTATAGGGCCAGCCCCGGGGCTTCCCGCTCCGCCCCCCCCGAGCGGCCGACTCTCCCTCCCTTGCCCCGGGCCGCAGCCCCGTGGGGCTCTCGCCCGCCGCGCCCCTCTGGAACCAGCGGGGCTGGATCGCCGTGACCGGGACCTTCCTTTCCTCGGTGTCCTGCTGCTGCATTTTTCCCATGCCCGTTGCCTGCTTCTTGAAGTAGGTGAGACCTGTCCGACCGCTGGGCTCATTTACGTACTCGGTACCCAGGGAGCTGCCCACTCTGCCCAGTACTTGCTCCAAAGCTTCCAGAGGCACCAGAGCTGACCAACAAAGAGCTGAGTGGCAAGGAGGTGGCTCTCCATGCCACCAGGTGAGTGGTACTGCCTTTGTGCAGGTTACAATCCCAAAATAAAACCATTTGGATTGGAAAAGACCCCTGAGATTGATCCCGGTCAGTTCCTGACCCTTCCTTCTCCCCTTGTTTTGGTGATTGAGGAGATAGTCTGCAGTTCCCTCCGGAGTGCAATCCCAGGGAATCCCAAAGGAGCCGCAGCCCAGCCCTCCCCCGAGGTGCCTTCACCTCCAAGTGCTGCTCTGTGCACCGGCCCCGGCTGAGCTCAGAGCTGGGGGAGCCCCGGGAGCAAGCAGGGATCCAGGGGCCCGGAGGGCAGTGGCCAGTGGGGGCCCAGCAGACCCAGACCTTCTGGCCACTCTCTACGTCCAACCACTCCCCCAGGTATCCCAAAATATGCTTCAGTGGGTCCAACACTAGGGTGTCAGGGAGCCCCTTTTATCACCAAACTGATTCTGGGATCTTGGTTCCATCAGACAAGACTTGGCACATGATGAGGGAAAACAGACATGAGCTCTCCCATAAATGCATAAAGTTACTTTATTTTCAGTATACATTTATTTAATTTTGAAAAATATAAATGCTAAAATATCTCATCATCTTCATCTTTTGATTCCATAAAAGTCACAATAGAAAGCTTCATAAAACTGTAAAATACTATAATGTTATAAGGAATTTCATTTTTTATATTACTGGAAAAAAAAATCACTTTAATATGTTTGAAATGTTTTCTGCTTTTTTTCCTTTTAGTTCCACCATCTGATCCACTTCATTTCATCCTAAGTCCTTGTTCCCTCCTCCAAAGAAAGCACGGACTTAGGAGAATTAAGAACAAGAATAAAAGTATCTCAAAGTGGGACTCGATTCCAACAGAGATACAAAGGTGCAGCAGCCCCGGGAGGGAGCAGCGCAGGCCGGCTCCCCGTGGGCTGGGACCTGGCATTTGCTGGGGGAAAGTAATTTTTGACGGCTGCCTCTGATCTTGGAGGGCTTTGGGTCAGGCTCCACACTTATTCCCTGAAGCGCCCACCCAGAGTCTTCCGACAAAACACCTAATTTGGATCGAAAGGACGTTCTGGTTACTCTCCAAGGCCTGCAGAGAACCTTTGCTGCCACGCTGCAGTTCCTCCCTGCCGCCAGAGGGGGGCGCTTCTCATGCAGAGCCTTTGTCCTGTCGGCAGCGCTGCCCTCAGCGCAACACAAAAAAACGCAACACAGAGAAAGATCTAGAACAGCAGTCAGGACACTTCAAGTGTATTTAACACGGTTCAGAAGAGAAGACCTCATTTTTGGGGAGACAGATCACCAGGCAGCAGCAGCTGGAAGCTGTGCCCATGGAACCGAGCAGGACAGCCCCTGCGACCCACCTGATGGCACCTCTCCTGTGGGATTGCTGCACATGCTCGGTCTGGGCAGGACGTGCAGCAATCCCCCACGCAGCTCCTGTGTGCTCCACAGGCCATGCTCCAGCCTGTGTCCCCACAGGGCGCCAGCACTGGTATCCACCAAAGGATGGAGAGCATTGGCTAAAGCTGGCATCACACTTGCCAAGTTACCTGGCCTCCAGCAGCAGGAGGGATCCCAGAGCTGCTCCTCTTCAGGCCTTTCCCAAGTTTTCCCAGCATTTTCAGAGCAGGTTTCAGCTGGGTTCCTGAGATACCCAGCACAGATTTAATGGAAACTGAAGGGGAGACCCCTCAAGGGCGAGCAGGGGCTATACAGAGGTGGTGGCTCCTGTGTGGGAGCAGATGCTAAAATTTGGCATTTAAGGTCTCAGCACCATCAGAAATTCCTCTTGACTTCACCAACCCAGACTTTGGTTTCACAAGGACCAAGTGGCAGCATGTGCCCATCCTCTGTGATGGGATTGTCTCCATCAGGGAATTCACCTCGAGAGCTGGGGTACTTTTTCTTCTTGTTCTGTTTTTTATTTTTGGACGAAGCTTTTCGTGTGTTCCCCATGTCCTGGTGAAGCCCAGTTTCCCAAAGATGCCTTTAGATGCACATACCAGTATGAACATGCTGCAGAGAGGAAAACCTCTCTCCTGATGTGATGTCCACTTGCTTGGTTGCACCTCAGAATCCTGGGATGCCCATGCCTGGCCTGCTGAGTCTTGCTGCATTGCTGGTGTGGGGCAGAGCAGCCAAGGTGCAGGGTCAATTCTGCAGATGGTGGAACACAGGGCTGGGATGCAGGAGGATGTTTGTGAATCTGAGTGTCAGGATGAACATCCCAGCAGGCCATCTTCATTTTCCTCCTCGTGCACTGTGCCCGAGGCACACCTTGGGTCTTCTCACTGCACATTCAGACACACTGGTGTTCCAAGAAAACCACAGAGCCATCCCAGGTCAGAAATCAACAACAGGGATAGAACCAGCAGCTGTCCATTCATGCTCTTCTAAGATCACAAGAGATTTAAGTCTCTTTCACAGCAGGGATTGCTCATTACAAAAAACTCCAAGAACCAACTTAACCCTAAGAAAAACAGATGCTTCGGAGCACAAGGTGTTAATTGAACTGATCCAGCCCTATGCCACATCCTGGAGATTGCAGTGTGATGTTGTGGGTTTGTTTCTTGTAAAAATCACATTATATATGGTACAATACATTTTTTACAGAAAGCCTGGCATCTAGAAATAAGAGGTAGAACTACTCATAACTATATGTTTCCTGCTGCAGGAAAAAAATTCATTTTTCTTTACAGTAATTAAAAAAAGGTTAAAAAAATTGTCAAAAAAAAAAAAGTCGTAGGTTAGGCCCCCATAATTTAAACAAAATAATCTAGGAAAATAACACTCTTCCATGTACCTGACGGATTAAGTCCATTAAAGTGTTTCTTTAAAAAAAATTGCATAGGAAAGGGACGTTTCCAAACATGCTACAGCGATGGCAATGGTCTGTCTGTGCTGGGAGTGAAGTACCTTCTTTTTTACCTACACGAGGGTTAGCAGCACGTTCCAGCAGTGGGAGCAGACACGGAATGAGCCTGGAGGTCAGCTGGGCTCTGCAGACAGACAGACAGCGGCTCCCGGCGTTCCCGCGGGGCTCAGGCGGGCCCGGAGCGCTGCTGCCCCCGCAGCCAGGCAGGAGGAGTCCGGGAAACACCGAGGGCGTGGGCAGGGAGGGGCAGGGCGGGCTCCGTTACCTTCGCCGCTGGGAGCAGGGAGCTTCTCAACATTTGGCTAGTGACAAAATGAATTGGTAAAAGATCGGACAGACAGACAAATTACAAAGTAGTTTCTGTTCCCTTGCTCCTCCAGAAATAACCATTGTCTTCAGGCTCAAGTTCTATTCTAATTTGAGGCACAACTTTTACTGGAGTTCGTGGAGGGCTGCAAAGAAGAAGACAGACAAAGTCAGAGCAGCACAAATGCTAGGCTTTGGGAATGCACAGCCAGATTTCAGGTAAGGCCCACACACAGATAACCTGAATGAGCTGCTCTGAACACTGCTTGGACACTTCCAGGGATGGGGCATCCTGGTGCTCCACCCCAGGCCGTGACAACACCCCTCAGCTGCCACTGAAATAATCCAGGCATCGCTGCTGGGATGAATTTCAGTGCCTGTCTAACAGCTGTAAGCACAGACACATCTTTGGCATTTCAGAGGAATAAACTTGCCTTGCTCCACACATCACAGTTCTGCTGCTGGGAGGCCCAAGCTGGCCCCAAGGGACTGGACTCTGAGCACTTATTACTTGCTGCAGTTTAAGGTTATTCTTTACTCTGTTTTCCACCACAGATATGGAAAAATGGATTATTTCCCCTTGGCAACAACTCTCTGGGCTACCCCAGTAGCTCCTCATCTTTCTCCTGGTCTGATTCCCAAACCTGTTCTCAGTGCAGCAGCCAGGAGGCCAGGGAAGCTGCCAGGTCTCTCACAGGTTCTCCACTCCCCATCCCCAGCCCTGCCAGGAGCTGGAGTAACTGTGGAATCAACTTGTTCATGATCCCCTTGGAAGGCAGCAACCCAGTGCAGGGAATGTTCTCAAAGTGTTTTATTTTAAGAGTCCCCTGGAGGAAATTTGCTGTGTTCTGAGGGGGGCAGAGGTGCATTTTGGGGTGCTTACCTTGGCATGGCATGTGATTGAAGGAAGGGAATTGTATCAGCACGATGTGTGGCGTTCAAGGAATGTTGGTGATTTTTCTCCTGGGGGAAGAAAGCCTGGGTGTCACTGCTGCACACCCACTGTGCAGTGCCTCCAGCCCTGCCTCAGCTCCCCCAAATCTATGGGCCAAGCTCTTTTCCTGCTAGCTGCCAGATGGATTTACAGCTTGGTGAGGAAGCTCTGCATTCCCTTCTCTCCTCTGAGGTGACACCCCTGGGGTGCCAGCAGCCCCATTCCCAGGAGTTCCCCCCTGTTTGGGGCCTGACACTTACCTGGGACCTGTCCCCCTGGGTTACCCCCCTCTGTCACACCCAAGTCCTTGGGAGACACAGGGTGGCTTCCCTCTGCTGACTCTGTGGGAGCCATGTTCTCTGGGAATGACAGTCCTGGTCCTGCTCTTGCTGCAGGAAAGCTGCTGTCAGTGGCACTGCCAGGAATATGCCCTGGATCACAGTTACACTCAAGCACAATCCCACAGTGGTGCTGCATTCCAGTTTTTTGGGTTTTTTTGGTATTCCAGTGGCCTGATACGTTTTATTTTTTATTTTGCATTGCTTTTAATTAGAAAGCAGCAAATAAAATACTGGATTATAAAAATGTATAAATACACAAACCAACTACAGTTCAGCCCATGGCTGATTTTATCTGTTCCATCTCCAAGGGCATCCCAAGAACCAGGCTGATGCCACAACTAACTATTTTAGCCCTTAAGATGTTGGAAAAAAGGCATCTGATCCTGAAATCCTGAGTAACAGTATTTAGGATGCAGTTTGTTTTTAGTATCAGGAATGCACTAAATACATGGAATGAGGAGGATATGAGGTTGCCTGTGGCTGATTTTGGATGATGTGCTGACATCAGCAAAACATTGAGGATATCCAAATAGCTAAGAAAATGCTTCCTTTCCAATGTTTTTATTTTATATCCCAAACTCTTTTAGATACAGAGTGTCTCTGTATCTAAAAGCCACAGGGTAAGGCTTACCATTCCCTGAGGGCTCTATATGCTACCAAAAGGAAAGGAACCTGGCTTCCAACTCCTAAGACCCATGGATAATTTAAGGATCTAAAGATGTGAGGGGTTAGATCCTGCTCCTAGGAAGCACTGGCCAGGCAGTAGCACTATTTTATTTAGTTTGTACTTCTCCCCTCCCCCTCAGAGGAAAAGGGCATTTGACACCCTTAGTATGTTAAAAAGTCATCCCAAAGGCAAAACCACCAAGGTCCGCTGTGATTCCTCACTTTTAAAAGAGGAAAATGTAAAGTGGGAATGACTGAAAATAAAGATTAAGTTAACCAATTACAGCTATTAACATCAGAAATTAAATCCTAAAAGAAGAGCACAAACCACCTAAGAAGGGAAATATGTTAATGGCCAACTGATCTCTGCCTGTGCAGCTTAATGACACAAATAAATAATTACTCTGTTAAATGCTGATTTTTGCAACTGCTTGGCACCTAGGGGAACAAACAGTGACAGGACAGCAATGCAAATCCAGAACACAAGGCTCAGTGGAAAAAAAAAATAAACCCCACCATCAGCAGGTTAACACCAAGGGGGAGAGGGAGAGGAGAGGAAGAGAGAGTGGGTGGCCAGGACACCTGTCAGGAGCTGGAGAAAAGCACTTAAACTGGAGGCACCAGAAGGAATAACATTGACTTTGTAACCAGCAAAGGAAAAAAAAGCTCACAAAAGCAAAATCTGTCATAAAGCAGGGGCCTGGAAATTAAAAAGGAGAGGGAAAAAAAAAGAACAAGAGAATACTTCTGAAGTAAAAGGAAAGATTAAAAATTATTTTAAAAATCACTAAATAGACACAAATATAGTTTTGTAGTGCAAGTGAGAGTCAAGCAGGCATGCAAGAGCTTAGTTCTACTCACTGTCAGCAGGTTTGCTATCACTTAGGAAAGGTTCCTGCTCCATGATGTCCATTGGTATTTTAATACTTGGGACTTTTTCTGAGTAGGGGCAGTCAGACTGTGAAAGAAACGTGTAGAAGGTCTTAGAATATTCCCACTGCTCTCTCCCTCATTGTCTCCCACACATTAAAATTATCCTTCACACAGTTCTGTAGGAACAGGTAAAAGAAAAGAAGGGAAAAGAGAAAAGCATCCTCCAGCATAGCTGCCTGATGGAGTCCACTGGTTCCCCACTGCATCCCACTTGCCTTGATTACCCTCATACTCCAAAAATAAAACAGAAAAGAATCATCCTGTGGGATTGTAAATTGTAATACATCTCCTCCTTTCCCACCCCACCGTCAATAAAAGACACCATCCCCTTCTGCCTGGAGTCAGCTGCAGGAAATAGAGATGGAAAATTCATTTGTGGGCAGACACAGCAGGGCCCTGGCTGCTGGAAAAGCTCCTCCAAACCCTTCATCCTGCTGGGATTCTTGTAAGAGCCCTTGCTTGTTCCCAATTGCTCCACAGGGCCCAGATATGACATGGCAGAGGCTCCTTACATCAGACTGGCTCAGCTCCCTCTTTAATGCAAGTGGAGTCAACCCCAGTCTTAGTTACAGCTCTGGTTCAGCAATTGTAGAGCCCTTGGAAGAATTCTGTAACCCTGGCCCAGCCAGAGAAACAGCAACCAGCTCAGGATGGGGCACAGGGAAAAGCTGGAGTCCCCCAGAGCTGGGGCACCAGCAGGATTTCACCCCCACTGCCTTCTATCACCCACCTGCTTTGGCTCAACAGGAGTGCTTGGAATTGTTTGGCTTTTTTAAAAATAAAGGGAACTCCTCAAAGCCAAGGAAAGGCTGTTACTGCCTAAGTTGGCAAAGGCAGGAAGGTGGGATTTGCCAGAAATGTTGGGACATCTTTGTTCCTGAAGAGAACCAGACCCACAACAACAGGGTAGAGGGAGGAGACCTTCCAGTCAGGGCAGGAAAACACTAAGGAGGCCAGAGACTGGCTCTTCCTGGATTATTATTCTTATTTTTAATTTATTTTTTAACATAACTGATATCCAGTGCCTTATTTCATACTCCAACATCAAGATGTTTCCTCAGGACTATTTTTATGAGGCTGAGGGACAAGCAGAACTCAAAGAAAGCACAAGCAACACCCAGCAACTCCCTTGGCTGAACTCAGATCCATGCATTGGATCCCCAGATCCCACAGGATTGACTCTGGGGGTGGATATTTCTGGAAGGCAAAGGGTGAAAATGATCCAACCAGTAATTGCCCAGTGCTGTATGTTCAGGAAGCTGGGAAAAGCAAGTGCTGAAAAAAACCAGCAAGAGTTAAGGACCAATATTTTGCATAAAATATCTTACCCATTAGATTAATTACTGTACCTGGAATTCAGGAAAAGCCTGGGAAGAGAGGAAATACCTTAAAACAGACAGGAGAGAGGGAATCCATGGCTGGGGATACACTGCTGGATTCACACCAGTCAGGAGGAGAGGATGGAGCCAAACCATTGCTGATTCCTCAGCAGGGCCCCTTTTACTCTCATCTGGGTTTGCTCAAGGGTGCTAAAGAAAACCCTGGGAGCTGGAGCAATGATGGGACAGGGCAGCTTGCTGTCTCAACTAAAAGCCAGTCCTCCCAGCTGTTTTTCCTGCTGTGCTAAAAGCTTTCCCAGCTTCAGGTGACCTTACCTCTCCCTACAGCCCAGGAAAGGGACATGAGCAGAAGAAGTGACACCATGCTTAGAACTCACCATGGAATGTGTTTAGCACTTCAACATAAATTTAAATCATTTGAGTTAGACCTGAGCAGGAGAACATTTAAAGGCACCAAGACTACATTTCTTCTTCTTATATATACAGGAGGAAAGAGAACAGTCAAAGGCACATGAGTCTGGCCTAGCCCAGGTCACTTTTCACTATTTAGGGCATGCTGCCACTTGAGGTAGGACCAGAGTGCACTGCAGAGGGCACAGATGCTCAGGAAACATGGAGGTGATGAGTTTTACCAACACCAAGCAGCTTTTCCTGCAATATGACAAATCACACCTATTTTGTGCTTTCCAAAAGAGCCATTACAAAAATACTTGAAAAATAAAAAAGAAAACCAGTAGGACCGGAGCTGCTGTTGAAAAGCATTCTCCTCCTAAAATGTAAAAGACAACAAAGGGGAGAAAAGCATAGGAGGGAAGCTGGAGGAGGTAGGGTGATGAGAGGCATTCTAGCAAGGGGCATGACATCTCAGCAGGTACCTGGTGCTCTTGGAAAGTGTAACCTCACCCCTAGCAATGCACAAACCACCCACCACAGGCTGGAAAAGGGAAGGCAGTGTAGGAATTAAGTTTTCTTTGGGACCCATTAGCTGCAGCAGTGGCAGACCGAGCTGTCAGCTCCACAAGTGGCTGACAAATGTCCAGCCTCAGCACTGGGCAGGGCATGGAATGTGCAGGGGGTTAGCTACCTAGGGAGGAGCAATGTGACAAGAGCAGGAACCTCCTTACATCATCATTGTCACTGTCCATACTGCCCTTCTTCTTTTTCTTCTTCTTCTCATCCTCTTTCTTCTTCTTGTCCTTTTCTGGAATGACGTCATCAAGAAAGCTTAAGTCATGCTGGGAAAAGAGGTAGTCCATGGCTTTTCTGACTGCCACCAGGGCCAAGATCTGCAAAGGCAGAGAGGGATTCCCAGTCACATTTTACCTTTCACTTGGCACACTGCATTCCTCTCAGTTCTGCTTCTAAGCCCACACTCTTGAATTCTGGCTGTAAATGAACATACAAAGAAGGTGGTGAACACCCGGGACATCTCTGTCAGCTTAAGAGGTTGTGCTGTGACTGCCTCATGTCAGAAAAAATCAGAAGCAGTGGATACTCCTGTATATAATACACCTGTATTAGGAAATAAAGAGAAAAAAAATGAGCACTTTCATTTACTTTTGGAGGCAGGTTCACAGGACAGCCTGGGTAATAAAACCTTGACTTATTTCTCACCACTTGCCCAGTTGAAATTCTTTCTCTTAAGAAATCAGACAAGGGCCAATCCACGCCCCCAGAGATTGCAGAATAAAGCTTACTGGGATTGTGGCAGCAGGAAACTGGAGTAAAAGCTTATTCTATGCAAGACTGCAACAAAAGCACTGGGAAAGAAGGAAGGGACATGTCAGAAATGGGTGCTTACATGGACACTGGGTCTGACAGCCCCAGCAGAGGCCACTGAGATCTCACACAGGCTTTGCAGTGGGTACAGCAACAGGCTGGGAGCTGTAACCTATTCCCAAGAAGCTGCCTTTAAGGACAGCTTTGTGCCAGGCCATCCTGATGCACAGCACAAACAATTCCCAGGAGATCTCAGGCTCTGACTTGCATAACCTGAGGCACGATTATGGACGTGAGGAATTACTCAGGGGGAAAGATACCACACAGACACTGTGACCATCCCACTGTGGATTACTGTGCTGAAAATGCCTTTCCTCCAAATAAACAGGGACTTGGCCACTGGCTGAATCCTCACAAACTGAAGTTTGTGCTTTTTTGTTCATGAGTGCAGAAAATTGAGCTTTTTGCCATCATATCCAGCTCCATCAAAGCTGTGGCTGTGCCTTCCCTGAGTCTGCAGCATTCTAACAAACTTGGTCAGCCTTGGGTTGCAATCAGATTCTAACACAAGCAAAGAGATTTTAGATTCAGCTTCCAACATCAGTGCAACACAGCCATGGAGTTGCGATGGAATGCCACATCAGTGGGAATTACTGATTTTCAACATCTTTCACAGGAGCATGTGTCTCAGCAGGAACATTTGGAGGATTTTTTTTAACTGGCATCATCTTTTCTCATTTCACCATCTTGTTCTTCACCTGGGTTCTGCCCTCCCTCCCTCTCTCCCTTAAATAAGCACTGCAGCTCCTACCAGCCCCCACAACTCAGATTTTACATGTCCATAAACCTGAAATTAGGTGACCTGGGATCAAGAATTATTCAGGACTTTCATAAAACTTTGCCTTTTGCACAAGTCAGACCCATCTCCAAGCCAGAGTGCCTAGCTGTGTCTATAACTCCAGTAATAATATGAATAGTCACCCACAGATGATAAACAACATTAGTGTCTTTTTACTGGAGTCCAAGGAAAAGAGACATTCCCTTTCCCTCCCTTTGGCACCTCTCTAAGCACTTAGCCTCCTTCTTGGTTCTGTCAATTTGTGCTATTTAAAAGCCAGGGAGACATTTTGCATCTGGTAGCTAGTGTGGGCTAAGCCAGAAATTCTGCACCTCTCCTTGGTTCATGCAGCCCAAGGAGAAACCACAGCAAATCTAGCCTTGGCAGCCAGGACTGGTCAACACTAACTACACCTTCCTGGGAAAAAATTAACTTACCAGGCTCATTTTCCTCCAGAGGATTAATGGAAAGGCAGCCACAGCCACACTGAGCCCCCTGAGTGCCATGAGTGGAGCTGTGAGGCACAGACTCGCCAGGGAGAGGCTGGATTTACACATGTACAGGAGTGTCCAAGGGGGAAAGGGAGGGCTGGGAAGGACAGCAACACCTACCATGACCGGGAATATGATAGCAGCCACGGTGGATTTGAGGATCCAGAGGAGGGCCAGGCACACAACCTGCAGGAAGGTGAAGAGGTGCACCCTGCGCAGCGGGACGTGACGCAGGTAGATGAAGTCAGGCTGGTGTTTTAGAGGCATCAAGAGCAGCTTCAGCCGATCCATGAACTGGAAATGAAAAGGAAGAGATGTTGAAATGAAAGCCAGGATGCACAAAAAAGAGAGAAAAGAAGATGAATGCCCAAACCAGGGTCAGCATCACACTCTGGGGAATTTTTGCTGTCCTCCCCTTCCCTTCTCCTGCCAAGGAAAGATATTCAGCCTTTAGGAGCAGTGCTTTTGTTTTCTCCAAATAAATCAGGAGCAGAGGTCAACAGAGGCGAGGGCAGACATTGCCTTGCCAGAAAACAGAACAGCACCTCACCAAAGAGCCAGGAAGATGGGCAGCTTTCCCAGCAGTGTCCCTGCGCCCTGTGCTGGACCGGATGGATTTGGAGTTAAACCAAAATGGGGATTTCTCAGTGAGTACAAAACACCGTTGATCCCAGCCCCCCCCACCACCTGGGTCGGGAGCAGGGGAAATCCCCTCCAGGAGAGCCGGCCCGGGGCAGCAGGACAATCCCCTCGTTGTCCCCTGGCGGAGCGCGGGCTCACTGCCAATGCCAGGACCAGATGGAACCGCAGCACTGAATGGAAGCTGGAGCTGTTTTACAGAATGCCTGAGGGAATTCTGGGGCTCACAGAACAGGCAGTCCCTTCCCCTCAGGGCACAACCCAGCATGAAAAAGAAAGGCCTCAATTAACAGGGTGCCAGAAAGCAACAAAACCACTTCCAGCCTCTTTGGGCCAGCTACAGGTGCTGGGCATGAGAGTAGCTCCTTATGTAAGATTTCCTCAACGGCAAAGAGAGGGCAGTGGCTTCCCCTCCCTGGAGAACAATGTCCCTGCTCCTTAGCATTGAGGAACAACCCTGCTGCCATAAATCATCCTCCTTCCTTGCCTTCAGTCTGTGGCACAGGACCCAAACTACCCTCAGGGAGTGAGCCTGAGCTGGGGCAGAAGCCTGTAGGATCCTGGAATAGTTTGGGTTGGAGGGGATCCTAAGGGGATCCTCTTGTTCCACCCCCCTGCCATGGGCAAGGACACCTTCCACCAGACCAGGCTGCCCCAAGCCCCATCCTGGTTGCCAAAGATGGACCCAGGTCTTCACAAAGCACCCCTGGCACTGCCAGTGCCCACTTGGCCACTGTCGCTTGGTCCGCCATCTCAGGACACCTGGGCTTGTGGCTAAGTTTGCCAGCAGCTGCCACCCTTCATGGGCTTCTTGGGAAGGAGGAGGAGGCAGTGAAGGAGAAGAGTAAAGCTGGAGGGCTGTGGGAGAAGCCCTGTGCTGGCTGATCACTCACCTGCACGCCGTTGAGGGACGCAACTCCCATGTAGAGGAAGACACCATAGAGCACAGGCATGGGAATGAACTGTGGGACAAGAAGAGCAGGAGAGCCCAGGTGAGAACCTCCCTGTACACCACACACCATTAACACGTGGTGGGACAACATTCCCAGCCTGTCAGCCATTCAAACTGCACCCACGGGGGGATGACAGAGAGGAATGAAGCCATGGAAGTAATAAAGCTGAATAAATAATATGTAAATATGTAATTCATAAAATGAAGCTGAATAAACAATAAATCCTCCTGCTGTGTTCTGAGAGACACAAGGACATTTGTGCAATCACACTCTCCCAGTTCACCAGGACTTGGACATCTTGTCCAGAGGGGATGATTCCAGTCACTCAGCAAGTCAAGGAACAGGTGGGCAAACATGTTCCACTGAGCTTCAAACTGCCTTTCACGTCTGATTTGTGGTGTGACTAGAAACAGAAGGCAGAGAAGAAGGAAAGGCAGAACAATCCTGTAGTTTGTGGTACACCCTGTTTTCCCAGGTAACTCAAGTTGTGCCAAGGGAGGTTTAGGTAGGATATTAGGAAAACACACTCACAGAAAGGGTTGTCAAGCCCTGGCACATGGTTTCCAGGGCAGTGCTGGAGTTGCCATCTCTGGAGGAATTTAAAGGCAGCACTTGGGGACATGGTTTAGTGGTGACTTTGGCAGTGCTGGTGGAACTGGGTGATCTTAGAGAGCTTTTCCAATTGAAACAATCCTGTGATTCCATGTCAGTCCAGCTCAGTAAACCATGCAAATCCACGCAGAAAGGATGTTCTTTGGAGTCCCACCTGAGCAACAACAGTCGTACCAACCCAATCTCTTCCTGCTCCGTCTCTCACACACATTAATCCAGAATTACTCCCAAATACAGGACTGACTTCCTTTCTTTGTTGCCAGGACGTGTTCCTTCAAACATCACTTTCTGCTCCCTCAAAGTGCCAAGTGCTGCCCATATCTCCACATGGGGCACATCTCCCTTTGGAAGTGAGGAAGGTGCAGGGAAAGCAGCAGACAGGCTGCCTGGAATGAGTCTCTGTCCCTCACCAGAAGGGTGGGCAGCCTGCCTGGCATGACAGGAACAGGGATGCCTGGAACAAACAACAGGCAGGAGCTGAGTACCAGCCTCTGTGGGATTTACTGGTGCCCAGGGAGGATGGAATGAGCTCCAAAGGATAGTCCCTAGTGCAGTGCCAGGGGACTGCCACTGAATGGCAGCCACAGCCAGGCGATGGCACCCACTGCTCTGAGCAGTCCTGTGCTGGGAATACATAACCTTCCCTTCCAACCCCTGCACTGAGCTCATTAGAGAGGCAAACAACACAGCAGCTATCCAGTGTTTTAGCATATTCCCCACCACCTTGCTCATTGCTTCCAGCAGGCATCTCCCTGGGGCCACATGAGCACCAAAGTCACCCAGCCATATGCTATCCAGAGCCTCCCTGCCTGCATTTCTCCTTCCTTCCCGAGTCTCACTGCCTGTCCCCTCCTGCGAGCTTCTCAACTGCTACCTCATCCTTCTCTTGGTTTATTTGCTCCCTCGAGTGAGCCACACTGCTGTTTCCCATCTGAAGGTAAAAGCTTTTTCTGCAGCTTTTTCTGGGCTCTGCCAACAGCTCTGCTGTGAGAGGGACAGGGACCTGGCAGGGGCTTCACAAAGCTGTGGGTGACCATGGGATTCAAAGCCCTCACTGGATCTCAGGGATGACACACAACACAATACAGTAAGCAAGAGCTGAGCTTGCCAGCTCATTTTCACTGCTCTCCTCTCCTGCCCTTCTATTTATTTCCATGGGGTATTTTAAAAGTAAGAAAAATTTCAGCATTCCATGATGATTAATCCTGTACATCATCCTGAGGTGAAACCTCAGTACCTGAGCCTGCAGAGCAGCAAGTGGTGCTGTCATTTTGGAAGACTTTCTCTTGGCAAAGCATTCCCTAACGATGGGGGTGCTGGCTTTGGCACCCAAACAAAGCTGATGCAGGCCAACAGGACTAAAACTGTATTTATAGGAAAGTGCTAGTCACCCTCCCAGCAGGGCCAAGGATGTTTCTGTGGAGATCTGCCTGGGCTGAGCAGAAACACCACCACCATCCAAAACCAGCACAACCACCGTAAAGCCCTCAGCAAACAAAGCTGGGATTATTCCGTGGATTGCCTAGTTTATTAAATTTGGGATTGTCAGCGTTCAATTTGCCGCTGGCAGGAGAAGACTGAAATGTTCTGCAATGCATTTAGCAGTGCAGCTCTCTCCAGCAGGACCCTGCCACTGGAATTTGCTAAAGGTCCTGAAATCCTGCCAGGTCCTTCCCGCTGGCACGTGGGCCAGCAGCATGCTGACTTATCCTCAGGCGTCCTCCAGCGAGGATCTTCCCCACACATTGTCTTAGGGGAAGCACAGACAAATAATGAATGACTGAAGCAATAACAGGGGAAGTAACAGCCCCCAGTGGGATAGAGGAAGAGGGATCTTGCAGGGAAAGGTCACATAAACTAAAAAAACAGGATTATCACAATCAGGCATTAAATTAAAGGCATGGAAATGCCTGTTTGTGTGGAGGTGGAAGCTGTTACCTGAGACACCAAAATTCGAGCTGTACAAACACCCTTAGAAATTAAGAACAGGAACACACTGGCATGGAAAGCCACTGTCTCCACTCTCTCCACAGGCAGAGTCACTGTTCCCTGCCTGCCTCCTCCCCTCAGGCTTACATCACACTGTGCCTCACTGGCCCTGCAGTCTCCAAAATCTCCTGTGCAGCCTCCACAAACGCTCTTCCAGACACCCATCTGCTCAGTGCCATGGTTACAACACACAGTGCTGCTGCTCTGACATCTTCTGCTCCTACCATAGGCCTAGGGATCCATGGATAAGGGCTCCTACAGCTGACACCTCCTGTTGGACAGTATGTCCATGCTTGGCACCACTTCCATCACTATCCCCAGAGAAGGCAGCATCCTCCACAAGACAGGTTCTCCAGTTTCCTTCTACAATCTGATGATCCACTAAGGATGCATTTCTCCATGGCTACATGCACCAAATCTCTGGTCTTGGAAAACAGCAACCTACCTAAATGCAATGGTCCATCAGCAGCACATCTATCCAGAGCCTTGGCTAAACTTACAGGAAAAAAACGGTTCAGAAGACTAAGAAATGCCATTTAATTGCACTGCTTCCTCCAGGAACATGTTTTCCATACTTTGAGCTTTATCCAGAATATGTTTTCCATAAAACAAAGAGTGGAGGTATAAAAGAAATCATAAAAAGAAATCATAAAAGAAAAGGGAGCTTAACTTTATGCAAACATGGAGAAATAACCTTAAAATAAAAAGACCACAGTGCCCAAGAACCCCAGCCCTGAACTTGGTGACTGTTCTAGCACACTACAACCATGTTGGTGTTTCCTTCCAAAAGGATTTAAGCCATCAAAGAACTGTGAACAATCCTTACCTTCAGGATGGGAGCCATGAAGACAGACACCCCGGTCAGGATGAAAACGATCACACCAGTGACTCTCTGCTCCCTGAAACAACATCAGTGAGTCAGGACCCCAAGTACTGAACACCAACAGGAATCCCCAAAACTCATTTCTGCAGCCACATTTTTCATCCAACGGCCTCATGCCAATGGCTGGATCCTGAGCCAGACCTCTGTTTTAAACCTCAGACAGTTTTGTTCCACCATTGGCCCTCCACACCCAAAAACACCTCGGCCAGTAATATTTCAGAATGCTGAAAGCCAGGCCCTAAAATTTCCATCTCGTTACCTAAATAAGCTGCCTGATTTCCAGGAGTAGTCCCACTGGAAGCACTTTGGACCACTTAATTAAGGCACCCAACACATGAAAAAGATGTTTCATTAAGTAAAGCTGCTTGCACTAGGTATGATAGGCTTGTATGTTTGAGCATTACATTTACTAAGGAATTTGCTTCATTTGCCTGGATAGAGAAGCCTGCAGGAAATTTATTTCCTTTAACACAGGAACACTGCACCTGATGTGGCCAAGTAAACTTTGGAGGAGCCACAAGGGGTCTCGCCCAAGGACCTGGCTTTGGAAATAGGGAGAAGGCAGCACAAAATTATTTGTGCAAAAGGATTTTGCAGGCAAACAAGGTAATTGAGACTTCCTGGTGGGACATACCTCACTCCCAAAAACTTGGGCTGCTCTCCAGGGGCTGAAGTCTCCGTCTCCATCTTCAGGCTGTCGATGTGAGCGATGGAGATGACGGTAGCAGCCACGTACCAGGGCAGCCCCATAAAGGAGCACACAATCATCAGAATGGCCACCCAGAACAAATCCAGATGATATCCAGCACCTTTCTGTGGTGGGAGACAAACAACCTTCAGCTTAATTATTCCAAATGCCTCTGGAGCAGGGCAGAGGCACACTGGACAGGCAGCATTTCCTTCTGCAGCATCCTGGCCAACAGAGCCAAACACCAGAACTACATCAGATCCTGTGAACAGCATAAGGAAGCATCTCCCTTGGGACACAACCCCATGCTCCTTCAGGAGTGCAACAGGAACAGCTGAAGCCTCATTCCCTACCCAAAGGAGAAAGCTGCCCTTGTTCTTGACTCCTTTTCAAACACCTCTGATCCTCTATTTTCAAAATCCTGTAATGAAATAAAACAGGAATTCCAGCAGTTACAAGTGCCAAGAGAAGAAACAGAGAAGAAACAAAAGAGCCACCAAGAACAGGGATCTTCAGAAAAACAGCGGACAAACCTCTAAGGTTTGCTATTTTAAAACAGATTAACCTTTTTAAAATCCCATTCAGCTTGATTTTATTGGAAAAAACAAATGATCCAGGCCTAGGATGACCCAGGAGGGAGGGTAATCCAGCTTCTCTTGAATAGTCCTCACTGTTTTCCTGACACGTGCACTGCTTACCTTGGCTGGCTGGTGGCACCAGGATGGGCACCCAGCAATACCCTGCCAACACTTCAGCAAGGGATGAGCAGAAAAAAACACCTTTTTCCTACAGCAGATCTTGTGTATAGAAGTGTTTTTTGGTGTGGAACAACAAGATGGGGCTTGTGAACTGTCAATTCCACAAAATACCATACTCACACTATAAACAAAGGAAGCAGGGAATACATTTTTTACATCGAACAGTACTTTGGAGTACTGGAGTGTTTATAACTTTGTTACTAAAAAAGTACAGCCAGTGCTGACAGCAAAACCACATTCAGTGGTTCATAAGCTGCAGAGATGAGGGGCCTCTTCCTCATGAGGGAAGAACAGTGAATATTTTCTTACAGTGTTGAAGAAAATGCTTTGTCTGCTTGGTTAGGTGCAAGAGACAGACCTAAAACTGTTTAGCCATCTCTGAGGAACATGAGGGCCCAATATTGAGTTTATCTGCTCAGATCCAGGTAGCAAACAAGGATGTTCTGAGGGGTTTTTTGGACCATCAGCCAGCAGTCATCACTGTTCATAAGAAGCGTTTCCCCATTCCCTGGTACTTCAACTCTCTCCTCCAGGCTGGGCTCAGGATGGTCTTAAATTACGCATTACTTGTCTAATGTTTACAGTGACCACATAAATTGAAACATCCTCCTCTTTTCCAAGCAGAAGCTCCCTTCCCATTTCCAACAGCTGTCCTGATAACTGATAAAGCAGGTATCTCAATAATGACCCACCATTGCCTGTATTTTGAGGGAGCCATTACTCCCACAGGTCAGACCACTTGAAACATGCCCTGTGAGCAGGAAGAGACAATCTTCTTTCACAGGAATTTAATATTTTTCAATAGAACTGACCATGCAGGGGAACAGAAAAAAACCCTACAGGCATGAAAAACTGCATATCACTGGTCTGGAAAGTTTGTTTTAAAAACATGACTACAATTTAGGCTGTTACATATCAGCTCTTTAAATAACATCCAACTGAGGCTATGCCCTCGGTATGTCCCAAATCTCTCCAGCTTATTGCTGGTATTTGACAGCACCGTGCAGCTTTGGCCACAAAGCCACTTTTCCTGCTTAGAAACAGCAGCCAGTGCCAGGGAATAGGCTCATGTCCATGGGGAGGAAGGTGGCAGGAGGAAAAGCTCCTGCCCGTGCTCCAGGCACAAGGCACACCCACCTTGAGCTTGTGCTCCTTCCTGTTGACGATGACAGCGGTGATCTGCTGGTCCATGAAGATAAGGATGGTCACCAGCAGGGCAGGGATGGCTGCTGCCAGGTACACCCACCACGGGTTCCCTCCAAAAGGTGGGATAAACCAACCCCTCTCGGGACTGGTTGGCTTTGAAGTCAAGGAAAAGAAAGCTTGTGTTAGAGGCACAGTACAGGGGTGATGAAATCCCAAAGCCAGGTCTGCTTCCAGCAATGGAACTCCAGGGAGACACTTCAGGTTTGTGGAAATTTCATCCTATCCATTAACACCAGTCAAAGGCTCCAAGTATGGAGGCAGAATTTAGGAGATAAACCAGCCAATTAAAATGATGCTAACAAAAAGCCTCCTAACCCATACCCTCTGAGTAAACAGGCCCTTTCCAGACTGCTGACTACATTCCCATTCTGAGGGCAAGTCACTTCATACAGGGAAAGTGCAAGGGAAAAGGAACCTCTTCCAAAAGCCAGCAAACAAGCTGACAACAACATACCTTGAATTCACTTGGCACAATTAGTTTTGGTGTGTCCACACCAACCAGGGCATCAATTCCACAGAAGATCAAAATGGACAGGATAATGGCAAAGTCACTGATGAGCTTCCGGGCCTGAAAGAGACGTGGTACCATAACCACAGGAGTTAGCACCACAGAACAGCATTTCACCCATGCTTTAGTGTCCACATGGCAAACCCTGGCAGGACAAGCTCATCATTTCTTCCCCCACAAATATGGCCACCATCATGTCCAGTGCCATTTGCCACACATGCCTTGGTACTTTACTGTGTTCTCTGAAAGCCTAAATGGAGGCATAGAAACAGCACAAACTTCCACAAATGAGATACTCTGAAGGACTGGCAGAGATTACACTGTTTGCTGTTCAAGTAATAAGTCAAACTAAGCAGACAGGAAAACAAACCAGGCTTCCCAGCTAAATCCCTAAGACTGCAGCTCTCCTGAAGTCACTGGAATACAACAACTTAGAGCTGCCAGTGATCAGACCCCAGAATTTAACCAGACAGGAGGTACACTGTGCTAGCCTGGAACTGTGTGAGCTCTCCAGAGCTCCTGTTCCTTCCAGGTTTCTTGGGTTTGCATGGTTACAGATAAATTGAGCTGCATTCCAGCCCAGATGGAATTTGTTTCCTTTGTATTAAAAATAAGAGGGGTTCAATTGTAACACAGTGGAACAGTAAACATCCATGCAGGATAAATCCCTGTGTGTCAGGATGCCAGAAACGGGGCAGTCTCAGAGAGAAACGGCTTTGGCTCGCACGCCTGGCCTGGGAGCCTCACCAAGGGACAAAACAGGCAGATGCACCTGAGACGTGCCTGAAAGCTTGGAAGGGTTGCCTTCAGCACCTTTAAGACCCCTGCCACATTACCCAAGCAGGTTACAGCTCCTCTTGGCTCTTCTGTTGCCTTACCTGTGCTCTCCAGATCCACTGGGAGCAATCCCAGACATCTCTCTGACAACCAGATCCAACAACCAGCTGCACTTTTATCCCAACTGCTTCCTTGCAGAGCATCCCTCCCTGTGTGCAGGACAGCAGCTCCAAAAGGAAGGCTGAGCTGTGCCCTCACAAAGACTGAGGGCGTGACAGGAGATACTTACAGTGGTGGGAAAGTAGCGACTGGTCTTGAATTTCTTCAGGGCCATGGAGCAGGTGTAAGTGCCAAAGAAGAGGATGAAAGACATGAGGGTGATGTCAGGGACATAGTCACAGTTATTGCCCACAAGCTGACCCCCATACTTCAAGCAGTCCTTGGCTGTCAGAGCTGCCCAGTCAATGGTGCTGTTGGCCTGCAGGAAAAAAGGGAATGTTTCCATAAGGATGTGGATACTTGGCCCATGGTGGGACAGGAATGGTGACAGAGTATCTGAGAGGAACAGGGAGGCAGCATGCAGATGTTAAAATCATGGAGGCACAGAACGGTTTGGGTGAGACCATTTTCCTGCTGGTGTTTGACTAAAAGAGGTTGTTACTCTGTGCCTCAACTTCCTTCCCCCACACAGGGATGTGATCCAGCAAGCTCCACTTCTTTCTCCTCACTATCCAGAGGTTGCCAGCAGAGTGGCACCACAAGACTGCAGGCCATGTGATCCCTGCCTTCCCAAGGGGAACTCACCAGCTCAGAGGAGGGAGAGACCAGCTCATAGTCTGACAGCACCATTGTCCTGTTAAGTAATGAGCTATTAACTGCAAGAGAAAAGAAAACAGGCAATATTGTGAGCAGGATGCAGGAAACAGTTGGGAAGGAGAGACAATTCCAATTATTAAATAATTTCTTGTCTCTGTCAAGCGGTTTGCCACCTCTTTTCTCCAGAAAAGTGAGGCACAAGTGTTTCAGAGAGACTCAAAAGCCTCAATCATCAATCACTCACAAAACAGAAAAAGAAAAGGTTAATTGAAACATAACCCAAAACCAACTGGGATTATATTTTGAGTTGATGGTAAAAAAAAAAAAAAAACATAAAAAACCAGACAGACAATATAATATTTCATAGCTTTCCAATATTTTCCTAATGATTTCTGGATTAAATTAAATACCCACAGAGCACTCCTAATGATTGATTTCAAATGCAAGCACAACGCCAAAGATACCCAGAAAAGCAAAATGTGATTCAGTGTCCAGCATAAACAGAGTTTTGAATTAAAAGAAAGAAAAAAGAGAGCAAGAAATTGAAATCAACAGGATGGGGATAATTTCTTTGAAAGAAGGAGCAGCAGCATTCCCTGTGGCTTCTGAAGCATTAGGAATCATGAATTTGAAATTTCATTTAGAAATGCAATCCTTCCTGCAAATGGGCTCATGGCCCCTTTCCTCATGGCTGACTGAGGTTTTGCATAAATAAACTTTTTTCACTTGGATGCCTGGAGAGCCACAAGTGCTTCAATGGGAAGTGGAGACTTCCAATTTGGCATTGACCGTTCCCATCGTCCTAGTTTCAAGAAGGAATTCACTCTGCCATTCCAGCAGAGGCAGAAGCAGACTGTGCTCACCAAGGTCCTGTGTTAATAGGGAACGCAGGCACCCAGCCCCAGGGAACGGGCTCTTGACACCTGCGAGGAGCAGCCAGCAGCTTTTCCTGTTGGACGGGTGTGCCAACATAACCTGCAGTTTACTCTGGGCACAGATCAAGTTTCTTACTCACTGCCCATTGTTGTGGGATCCTAGGAGTGGTCCTACTTCCCTAATGGTACAGCCAGCCTCTCTCAATTTGGATTTGGGTTTTGTAACCCTTTGTTCCCAGAGCCATAGGTACACTGGCTCTATCTGCCGTGCAGCCCACACTCCAGAGATAGGCTGCCCTGGGGATACACTTCCCTTCTTGGAAGGGAAGGAATTGTTTGTGCTTTCCCTCTCATCTGTGCAGCCAGGAGGTGGGAACCACCCACGTTTGGGTAACGCCTTGAATAAATCCAGCTCCTGAAACAGGAGTGGCCTGAGCTCCATGGCAGTGACCTCAGCTGCACAGCAGTGACCTGGCCACCACTGCTGCCCCTTCATGGCATTTGGAATGCCATTTGGAACGGGGATGCAAGGAGACAGGGCTGCAGAAACAGCTTCTCCACTGGTCATGATGCTCTCTGGAAGAGTTCCAGGAAGGCCAGCTGTACTGTGATATGTAGGTGTAGAAGAAGGGATTACAGGTGACCGTGCCTCTGTCACAGCTGTCCTAACTACCAAAGAAGAGGAACAGCCTTATGACCCTCAATGGGTCACAGCAGTAACTAATAAAGATAAGTGTGACAAAAAGGATGGGTTGGCTGCTCAGGGGTGGACCTTGAAGAGGAGGACGACCCCTGAGGAAGAAGGAACAACCAGGAAGAAGTAGAGGATGGACGAAATAAGGCAGAGAGCTGCTGCTGAACAAGATCTGTGGTGAGGTTTGCAAGGGGTCTGCAGTGAGAGCCTGCTGCTGGAGCCTGCAGTCATATTCCAGCAGGAACAGCCTGCAGACTCTGCAAACTAATACATGCAGTCATAGTCAAGCAGGAATTAGCTGCAGTCAGAGTCCACCAGGGAAGCCAACAGTAGGAGCTTGCTGTAGTCACAGTCAGGATGGCTCAGTTGTAGAGAAGAATAAACTGGGAGCCTTTTCACATTGTTGAACAAAAGTCTGTGTCTTGGCTCACTTCTACCTCCAATGAGAGGCCTGCTGCAACACTGACATTCCACTCGGGATGGAATTTACCTCTCAGCTTCTAAGAGACTAAGACAGGATATCTGAAGGCAACCGATAAAGAAGGAATAATCTACCTATTATCTGGGCTGCAGCACAAGGGAAAAGGAGAGTAAAGGCCACCTCCTGTCTACAAACTGGAGATGTAATGAACACTCCCTTACCTGGATCTAGTGGTTTACAGGCACAAGAGTAATGAGTGATATAGTCCACCTTGAACTGGGAGTTGATGGGATAATGATCTGCCAGCTTGATCATCTTCTTGAAAGCATCATAAATGAAGATGAAGCTGATGAGGGAGGAAAACCCTTCTTCAGTGAAGCGTGTGAAGTACTTGACCAGGAAGCTGGCATCGGTGGCCACGAGAATGAGACACTGGAAGGCTGACCAGAGGCCGATCCAGAGGCGGAACTCCAGGTAGTCAAAGTCATTGTCCCTGCAACAAGACAAGGGTGGCAAGAAAGGAAAACATTGGGTTAGATAAGATCGGGAAGTACAAAGCAGATGTTACATGGAACAAAGCTGAGTCAGGGGACGTTGAATCACAGAATGACCAGGTTGGAAGAGACCTTCAAGATCATTGAGTCCAACCCAGCCCCAACACCTCAGCTAGACCATGGCACCCAGTGCCACATCCAGTCTTGTTTTAAACACATCCAAGGATAGTGACTCCACCAGCTCCCTGGGCAGACCATTCCAATACTTTATCATCCTTTCTGTAAAAAACTTTTTCCTAATATCCAGCCTATATTTCCCTTGGCGCAGCTTGAGACTGTGTCCTCTGGTTCTGTCAGTGCTGCCTGGAGAAAGAGACCAACCCCACCTGAGCACAGCCACCTTTTCAGGGAGTTGTAGAGAGTGATTAGGTCACCCCTGAGTCTTCTTTTCTCCAGGCTAGACAACCCCAGCTCCTTCAGTTGTTTCTCACAGGGTTTGTGTTCCCAGCCCCTCTCCACCCTCGTTGCCTTCTCTGGATGGGCTGAAGGGTCTCAATGTCCTTCCCAAACTGAGGGGCCAGAACTAGACACAGTGCTCAAAATGGACCTCACCAGGGCCGAGTACAAGGGAAAATGACCTCCCTGCTCCTGCTGGCCACACTGTTCCTGATCCAGGCCAGGAGCCATTGGCCTTCTTGGCTGGTTCATGTTCAGACAGCTTTTGACCAGTACCCCCAGGTCCCTTTCTGCCTGGGCACTGTCCAGCCACACTGTCCCCAGCCCATAGCATTGTGGGGGGTATTGTGGCCAAAATGCAGGATTTGGCACTTGGATTTATTAAACTTCATCTTACTGGATTCTGCCCATCCATCCAACCACTCCAGGTCTCTCTGCAGAGCCCTCCTACCTTCCTAGAGATTGACTGAGATTGAACATAGAGCAAAAACCTTATCCCAGAGGGTGGCTGGACACTGGAGCAGTCTTGCCAGGAAGCAGTCATGGCACCTAACCTGATGGAGTTCAAGGAGCATCTGGACAGTGTTCTTAGTCATATGGTTTAGTTTTAGGTAGTCCTGCCAGGTCCACAGAGTTGGACTTGCTGATCCTTATGGGTCCTTTCCAACCTGGGATATTCCATGACAAACCCTGGTGCTGGGAATGGCAGGGGATGGAGAGCCATGCACCCAGCTGCATCATTCCCTCCTGGGAACAATGCCCCCCATTGTTTGCTCCTTGAGGCTGAGGTGCTGTGCCAGCACAGAGTCCAAAGGTGGGCTTTTAGGAATGAAAAAGTGCCTCAAGGGAACACTGGAGCAGATGAGGACCTGCCAGGAGGGCCACTGCCTGTTCTGGGGAAGGAAGCAAGAGCTGGTGGGACTGGCAGGCTCAGGCAGCTGTAATTCTCTGGAAGCCAGAAGCCCTGACCTGGAAGAGGGCAAGGAGCAAGTAAGAAACAAAATGATTTAGAAAAAGAGAAGGGAAAAAATAAGAATACAAAACCCAAATGACAACTCTGAAGTATCCAGAGTCAGTGCCTGAGGGGGCAGGAGATCCCATCCATCTAAAGGCAGCTGGCAGAAACCCAGCTACACTGACTCCACACCATTCAAGAACTTCAAAAATGTTAAACTATATTATTTTAGCATTTACTCCTCAAATTCCTGCAGCACTTCTGAAGCTGACAGAGCAGGTGGAAAAGCACTTTGTCCTGCAGGATTGCTCCTAGCAGGGAACAGCGTGTTGTGAAAATGAACAACCACAAATGCATTACTGAAAAATCAAAGTACTCAGTTCCAATTTCCTTATAAGAAAGGCCTCCTTTGAAAAGGCCTGCCTTTCTGCTCTGGCAGGTTGTTAGGACAATGGCTTTTACAACTGCCACCTCCTCCTCAGGTTAACAATAACCACCTTCTTGCTTTCAAAACAGTACAAAGTGCTTTTCCATCTTGCTTTTTTCCTGCTGCCTGCTGCACCTGGGATTTGTCATGCTTGCCAGGTGCCAACAGGTGCAGTGTGTCCATTCCTGACTCTATTCACTGATTCCAGATGAGGGAAGAAAAGAAAGGTGCCTGCCTCTTGCTCCACTGTACAACTCACCCTTTGGTAGTTTCCAGTTTCCCTCCCTAGGATAATCTAACTTTCCAGCCATTTTTTCTAGCCCCCATCCCTCCCTACATGTAGGAACACAAGTCCTGCACAACCTGCCATGCTGAGAACACAGACTACAAGGGATTTGGGGTGTATTCTGTGTAGCCTAAAATGATCTCCTTGCAAAACACCAGCCAAAGGGTCACCAGCCCCATAGGTGAAATCATCCAGGACACTGCTGATTCCTTTGGGGATTCCAATGTATCTTCCTGGTATTGCAGATGTGGGAATGGTAAATGATCACACCTAACAAAATGGGCTCCCTTTAGCTCTGGGTGTCAGCTGTCAACAACATGGAGAAAGCAGAACTTCTTTATACCAGTTAAATGGAAAAAAATGCAGGAAATTTCCTTTAAAAGCAGGAAAGCTCCCCCATGGAATTCTGGGGGCTGTTTCTACCAGAGACACTTTTGCTTTCACAAATAATAGTGACTATTTCAAATGACTACTGGACAAATTCTTGGCAACCTTGAGACCCACGGGATTTTGTTAGTGAAGAGCCAGATTCATTTCCTTGTTCCTATGGGAGTCAGAGAAGCAGTGATGGGGACAAGCAGCACACTGCACCGAGAGCAAATTCCTCACCGAGGACTGAAGTGGCCAAGGCTGTTTTTGTTTCAGGAGGCCCCACAGAGATAGGCAGCCACACACTGGGCAGCGCCCTGGGACATGCGTGCCGGGACAATCCCTGACGTGATTGCATTGAGTCTCAGCAAGGAACAAGACCTTTCATTCTGTGCACTAAATCCCCTCCTTCCCCAGCAGCAAGCAGCTCATTCCCTGGCTGGATTTCCTCTGTGTGGGACATTCCTGCCCCCCATCCTCTGCCACCATGTACTCACTTGCTGAAATTGAAGAGAAGCCTCTCAAAGACCAGGACAGGTCCTGTGCTGCTCAGAATGGTGAGGGGCTGGCCAGCCAGGAGGCAGAACACAGCGCCGGTGACAGCGGTGCCCAGGAAGCTCTCCAACACGCCCTGTGGGGACACAGCACAGGAGTCACCCTCTCTGAAGGAGCACTTCTGTTGTGGCTGCATGCTGCATGTCCCTGTGCCTGTGACCAAGGGGACAGCATCCTCTGCCCCCCCTGCAGCTGTCACCAAGATGCTGGTGCACACAAGCCACAGTTACTCAGGATAACCACACGTTAATGTGCTGAGCAGCCATTAATGGCACAGGCCAATCCATCCCTTCCACCCAGGCCGCAGGGATGGGGCTGCAGCTCTCCTGACTTGTCAGGGGTACTGCAAGAATTGGAATCCAGTTTTGTGTCTCTCTTCCTTTAGAAGACACGAGTTAGTGTTTTCACTGAGGAAAGCAACAGGCTGGCTGCCTATGGGGGACTCGTAAGGCTGAGCCCAGTAATCCCAGGGCAAGGAACAGCCTTCACAGAGCTGATCCCCTCCACTCCTCTTGTATTACTCATGGAGAGGGCCCTCGTGGCCAGAGCATCTGGAATCTCTTTTCCCTGCGTTCTTCCACGTGTCTGTAGCCAAGAATAGTGTCTTTTCTCAGAAACAGAAAACTCAGGAGCAAGCTGTGAAGACAGTGCTGGCTGGGGCAGCTCCCAGAACAGGGAGCAGGGATGGGCCATGCTCAGTGCCTGCCCCAGCAGCAGCCACATCACTGTTTACAACAGACAAGACACAGACACACAAACTGTGATGTAGTAGCCCCAAAAATACTGCTCTCTGAGGGTTTTTTTCCTGCTTGTAGTAAGCTTGAGACTTCTGGCCACAATGAAGTGTTTCTCAATTTGAACTAGATTTGGAATCAGGTAACATTTCCCCTTCCTCCTGTAAAGACTGCACCTTGTGCAGAGCAGACAGGCTTTGCTGTGCTACCCCATGACAGTCCAGTGTTGCTCACTGGTGGGACCTGGAGGCGTCTCCATTCCTGACTTCCCTGAGTCTCAGAAAAGGCAAACGGTTTGTACAGGAGGGAGGGGAACTGGGCACTGCACAGGCTGCTGGATCTTACTCTAGCCTGTAATTCATCACAGGGGAGTGCAGGGTTCCAGATATGTGCCCTCATTTCCTATGTTTGACTTAATTAAACCTGCATAAATTAATAATTCAGTCATTATCATTATGAGCTTGATTATTGCTAGGAGATTTGGCTGAACTGGACTGGCTGAACCGAATATATCTAAATACAACCTCCTACTTTTCCTATTATTCCACTAACACAAAGGACGTCCAGCACTGTTAATAGAGGATCCCTTCTCTTTAGCCTGAGCTAAGCCATTGATCCAGCCTGTTCGTGGATATGTGCCTGGTTCTCAGCTTGTGCCCTCCCACTCCTACAAAATTCATCTTTCTAAAGACCTGACATTTCTCTCCTGTGTTACTCATTTTCCTAATAATTTTGACATTTTCTTTTCACCAGAGAGGCCAAAGCCCAGGTATTGTAGGAATCAGGCAGAGGTTTCAGGGTTAGCAAATTGAATTTGACTAAAATGGTGCAACTGAGAGCAGATCAGAGGAGCTTCTCTGTACAGAAGGAGGAAAGACCTTCTCTGTCTCTTGAGCCTGCTTTTATTCACCATTTAAGGAACTGCTGTACAAGCTGTCAAAGAACAGCACAGCAGCAGAGAAAGCAGTGAAAACACAGAACACCTCCATTATTGTACCAAGAATTCCAGCTTTGCCAGTGCCCAAACACGGCTCTGACTGAACAGCAAAAGGCTGGATTTGCTGGTTCTGAAAGCTCTTGCCCACCTGCATGTTCTCCGTAGCATCCCCAAGCAATCCCCCAAAAGTGATGGCATTGGTGACAGTGGCCAGGTAGATGAAGAGGATGGCTGAGAGGGCCTGGATGTTCAAAGCATCGTAGAAGTCACTGGCAAAGAATGGTGCTTTCCTCTTGATGTCCTTGATCAAGCCCCCACAGAATCTGCAGGGACAAGCAAGAGGAGACTCAGGCAAGATGTCTCACAGTGAAACTCACCACACTAAGCCAGCAGAGACACTGCCAGCAATGAAGTATGATCTCTAAGGAGTGAGATCAGCACGTTACAAACAGCCTTATCATAGCTGTGGTGGTCCAGGGATCTCAGAGAGAATGCTGTAAGGAGAGATAGTATCTCAAACTTGTGATGCAGCTGGAAAGGGACAAATTGCAGGACTACAGGCCACGATTCTGCTGAAACAGACCACCACAGTTCGTATTTCAGGAAGCTCATCTGTTGGTTTTTCCCCCCAAATATACTAGTTGATGTAATAAAATAGATTAACTCTGGTCTAAGTCCCTGCCTGAATTTCTCCACATAGCAGACACCATGGCTGGGCAAGCCAAACAATCTGCTGCATGGAAAAATGCTTCAAATTAATAACCAGCAAAAGAATTAGAAGTAAAAACATAAGAGAAACACTCTTGGATGACAAAAGAACTCATTTGCAGACATCCCTTTTTGTATGATCACAGACAAGACAGTACTTAAGTCTTATAAACTCCACGTGGCACTGACACTGCCAACATGAAAAATGTTTGTTTAGCCTCTTGTTCCCCTGCTCACAGCTCCCCACCTCTGCCAGGACTGCACAGACACTGTGGCAGACAGGCACATGCCACCTTCTGATGCCAAATCAGGACACTCCACTGCCTTGTACACACCAATGCAGTGTGAAGACTTTCAGACTTTTCTCCTAGAATTTAGACTAGAACTAGAACTGAAAAAGAAGATTCAGAGTGGGAAGGAAGGCACAAAGCCACCATGAAGCCCTGTGCACTGATCTTGAAATGCTGAACTCGCTGTTTCATGACCACCTGAGCTGTATTCCGACTCCAGTGGACTTTAAAGTGGCACAAAGCAGAGTAATAAAGCAGAGAGTAGGGCCTGGGGCACTGTTACCCTCTCTCTTTCTATCCCATAAAGGCCTTTAGCTGTGCAATCCAACTGCAACACTAATGTCCAGAAAAGGGAACATCTCTGCTTTTGGCTAAGGCACCCCTTCAGCAATCCAAATGGATTAACTGAGGCTTGTACCAGCCATGTTTACGTCCCCCTACAGCTCATCTGACTTCCCAGGCTCCCAACAGGCAGCACCTACCTGGGCCTTCTGTCCTTTTAAATGGCTCTTTATCATTTACCGAGCATCTGATCCATGACCTTCTGCCATCTGCTGAAGCCGGATGTTCTGAACCCTTCACACAGCCTCACTCTGGGCAGGAAAGGCCCCCCGGACACATTCTGGGGTCACACCTGAGCCTGTACAGGCAGCCCACTGGGCTGGGGATACTTTGGCAAGGGAAGCATCGCAGGGGTGTCACCGACCTGCCCGTGCGCTGCAGCTCCTCGCAGTCGCCGTGGCCGCCGCCACTGTGGCCGCCGTCGTGGGGCGTGTCGCCGTTCATCTGCACGTTCTCCCCACCCGAGTACATGTTCTTCCTAGGCCAGGACACAGCACGTCAGAGCACCAAGAGGAACCCCAAAGAGCCCAGCCAACTACCAGCTGTGTTATTGTGTGCCTACAACATCATCTCAAAAGGTACTGATTTCCAGGAACATCCTCCCTCCCTGAGAATATCTCCAGGCCTTTCTAAGTAGTGACAGCCAGGTGCAGGTCACTCCATACACCTGGCACAACCAGAACACTGCCTCTTCCCATCCCCTTTCCACACCTCATGCCCACTGTCCCTGGCCAGCAGCCCCTCTCCTGCTCTTACCTCTTATCCGAAGAAGGGAGAGACTTGGGGGGCTCTATCCTAATGGCTGGATCCCATTCCCCAGGGGGGAGCACAATGACTTCATCCAGAAATTCATCGATGCCTGCGATCAGGTCCTGACGGTCCTTGGCTTTATAGGCAATGTCATGGAATACCTGCAAGGAAAAGAGACTCCCTGTGGGAAAGGTTTGCATTTTCTGTGGCCCTGGCTCCAGAAGCAGCTGCTGAGTTCTACAAAATCAACTTAACTCCTTCTCAGAAACCTCTGAAAAAGTATCAGGACATGTGCCACAAGGAGGTGTGACCCTCAGAAAGCCCCTTCCTTTGGCTGGATAACAGCAGAGATTCTTTCCTTTTAGGCATATATCTAATTTTAAGGAAACAATTTATTTCTAACCTTTAAAAATGTTAGTAAAGCAATTATCTATATCATTAGTGCAGAAAAGTTTTCTTCTACATAAGGACTTTCAATTACACTTGTAGAAGACACTTTGACAAAGCCACCTACTTCAGTCTATCAAATCCAGATTCATTTTCAGCCCTGTGACACAGAACTGATAACAATATTTATTCAAAAACAACATCATAAACTGGTTTTAGGGAAAGGCCTGGTATTAATCATGAAGAACAAATGAGAGAAGGTGAGGGGAGGAAAGCATTAATGCTGAATTTTATAGGAATCTTCTGGACTGTGTGGAGAGGAGGTGGATCAGCGCATGCGACACACGAGCTGGTGGCAGGAAGGGACTCTGGGGCTGTGGGAAGCAGCCCAGTGAGTGACAGAAAGCTGGAGAGCTGGGAGCAGCTGAGCAGTGATGAAGGAGCTGTAGGGAAGAAAGGAGCTGTAAATGAATCCTGAAAGGCTAGCCATGGCAGCAAGGAGGGGCCAGCTGCTCCTGGCTACACATGAACACTGCCAGTGCTTGGGACACAGTGCCACACACAGCATCACATGGGGGAAACAGTGCTGTGGGCATCACCTGCATATCCCTGGCTGTGGGATTCTGGGATGGCACAATGGGACACAAGGTGCAGATCACAACAGAATAAATTCAACAATTAATTCACAGTTGATATGAAAGAGTGATCACTAGCAGGACAATACACACGGCACACAAACCTCTCCTAGAGTCACGCTTTTAACAAACACAAAGCCAGAGGCAGTAATTTTGTGAAGATGGAATTATGAGGTAACATGGGTATTTCAGCTGTATGTGAATGCTCCTTCCTGTTGACCAGGCAGGAGGGAAGGACACTTACTTGGGAGAACCATTCCCACTGGAGATGCCAAGACACCTACCTCATCTGACATCAGCGTGGCAATGGCTCGGCCGATCTCATGATAGGACTTGGCTTTGCCCTTTGGTCCCAGCAGAATGAAGAGAAATCTGATAAAACCAAGAGATTGTTCCCACTTAGGATGGCAAAATCAACTGCTTATTACCTATACAACACCTAGACAGAAATTTGGCCTGAAATTTGTGGTCCTTGTTAGAGATCTGGAGGTTGCTAGTGGCCTCAAGCTATCTTTGGACTAGAGGTTACACCCTGTGACCCACCTTGGCCTGCGCACCACGAAAGCCTGTCCACCTCCATGGGGATTTGTTTCATGGAATCACAGAACAGGGTGTGTTGGAAAGGATCCTAAAGGCTATCTACCCCCTCTACTAGCCAGGTTCCTCCAAGCCCCGTCCAACCTGGCCTTGGACACTTCATTTTCCACATGATCTCTTTGGGCAGCAACTACATCCAAGTCACTGCTGAAGACTTTAAAAAACACGATGGTATGAAATCTTTGGAAATGCAAACATACAGATGAAATAACCTCACCAGAAGCACCTATCCCCTTCCAAGGGCTTGATTAAATATTATTTTATCTCCTAACTCAAATATGATGAGGTACTAAGTTGAATGGCTTATGAGGAGTATTATATCCAAGCAAGCACTTTCTGTTCAAGAGAATCTAGAGTCCTAAAAGAAAAAAGGCAGCAAGTTAGTAGGACAAGATCCATAAATACATATTGATTGGCATTACTACACAACACCTCTTAACTGAGTCCTTCATGAGGCGTTTGAGTGTTTTACTGGAGGTTCACAGGGAGGTGAGTAAGCCACACACACCCAGGTCATGTCCTCTGCTCTCCTCCCACCTCCTGGAACTTTCCCTGCTTTACCAGTTCTTACAAAATAACACTCAAGAAAAACTGTTCCTCAGCCAACTGTTTCCAAACTCCAGGATGCAAATTAGCCAAACATATTAATATATTAAAAAAAGGAGGTTCATAACTTCAGGAGCTGCTGCTTGGCATTCTCCTGGTTTTCCAGGAGAACCAGGCACTTCCATAACCCTCTTCTGCAATAACCCCAACCAGCTGGCTCTTTTCCAGCACAGAGCAGCAGCACCTGAATGCTCCTGCACTACTAAAACACTCCTGAAAGCAAGGATACTGTGGCGTTTTCCAAATTCTTTGTCCTAATTCAGCTCAGATCTGCCTTCAGTGCGTAGAATAAGATCTTTTCATGGGCCAGACATTACAAACACAAAAACATTAATGCATTTTAGTGACTGTAGCATTAATATGCAGACAGGACTGTTTCTTCATGCAGAAAACCCCAATCTTAATTGTATAGGCCATATTTTATAGGATTACCAGAAGACACTGTGTCAGATCTTATTGGTGGGCAATACATTCACAGTTAGTTTATTGGTTAGTACATGGTATTTTGCATGTCTATCAAACTTCTGTATTTATAGTTAGTTTACATATTTTTTCTACTGATTCCCATGAGACAGATCTTATTGTTTATGCAGGTGCTAGTTGTTTTTCACCTAAGAATAAGTTGTGTTAACAAACCTTTCATACCTAAGATTGTTTTTGGATGGGAACTTGCAAATTACTCAGCTGCACTTAGAAGAAATGACAGGCTAGCTATAAATTTAACAGAGCAGGCCTTTCTTCTATAATTCTTTTACCTGTCTACAAGAAGTGGCCTGAACTAGAGTATGTGTGCATATATTTATTATCATTTAGTTATGAACATTTCCAGCCACAAAAGCCCTCACTCCATGCTGTGCCATACTCCTCATCTTCCTCTGCTGAAGGCCACTCAAGAATTCCTCCCTGCTTCACACAATACATGCTGAGTTATCCAATGCCCATTTCTGACACCTACGTTGCTAATAATGCTGCAAGGCAGGGAATGGGAGGTTCCACCAAGCTCAAAGCCTCTCAGAAGTATTAATAAAATGCAATGTTTCTCTCAGTGCACTGCTAGAACAGCAACTCTATAAGGGCTGAAGGAACCTGAACAAAAGAATCTCAGCCAAGTCCTGGAGGAAAAGTGCCTTTGCAGTGAAAAGCCTCCACTGGGAGGCCAGGGAGGACCAGATCTGCCCCTCGCTCCCCAAGTACCTTGGGCGAGTTACCTCACTTCATTTGAGACCTGCAGACACCAGCCTTTCCCAACTCTGCATGCCAGACTGTGCAAGTCTGCGCAGCTTATCTCCAAAATACATCTTCTCCTGGCTCATTCCTCATCTTTCTTCCCATCTTCACTGCATTAAACAGCAGCCTTGAAAACACGATTGTACATTGCTCTGATGAAAATACAAAGCCATTCCCAAGCCATGTTGCCAGCTCAGGGCTTCCCCAAATGAGGAGTCCCAAGCACTGTGGGATTAAATTTGACACAAGAAAACCAAAGGCCTTAAAGGTTTTTTCAATGTGACCAGTAAAAAGAAAACTCAGGACAGGCTGGGATATCTCTGTTCCAACTGCATATCCCTGATGTTTCTATTACTAGCCCCTGTGCTCTGGAGCCAGGCTGGGAGAGCTGGGGGTGATCAGCCTGGAGAAGAGAAGGCCCGAGGGAGACCTCAGAGCTCCTTCCAATGCCTAAAAGGGCTACATGAGAGCTGGAGAGGGACTTGGGACAAGGACCTAGAGTGACAGGACAAGGGGGAATGGCTTCCCACTGACTTAGAGCAGGGTTAGATGGGATATTGGGAAGAAATTCTTCTTGTGAGGGTGGTGAGGCTCTAGCATGGACTGACCAGAGAAGTAGTGGCCACCCTTGGATCCCTGGAAGTGTCCAAGGCCTGGTTGGACAGGGCCTGGAGTAACGTGGGCTAGTGGAAGGTATCCCTGCCCGTGGCAGGGGGTTGAAACAAGATGGGATTTGAGTTCCCTTCCCTTCCAACCCAAACCATTCCCTGCTTCTCTATCTGCAGTTGCTGAAGAGCAGGAAATGTTCACCTAACACAGCACCCCAGACAGGGGGACTGGACTAGCTCTGAGACAAAACCTGAGTGTTTAACCCCATCCTGCCCTACATAAAACCAAGGAGAGAAGCACACAGGTCACACTGGCAGGACTGAGAGAGCTGGTCCAGTCCCAGAGGCTGCGCAGTGCCAAGCTGGCACCCGCACTTTTACCAGGGAATCAACAGCTGAACCAAATAAAAGGAGAGGCCCCACAGGACAGAAGGCTGGGTATGCCAGAGGCTCCAGCATCCTGCAGTCTGTGGGCTGTAAGTGCAGGCCCATGGCAGGAATGCCGGCGGCACCAGAGATGTTCCATCACAGTTCCTCCTGGCCCTGAGGGGATTTCCTTGATTGAATTTCCTAGGATGCAGCCATGGCAAATGGCTCTTCATCACTCATGAAAGCCACCTAATGAGCCTTCCTGCTTTGATTAGGGCCAGTATTTGCTTTGGAGAACAGCAAATGGATAATACTATTTCCTGGGAAAAGTGCTGGCAGGGAAGGACATACTGCCTTTATTATTGCTATTGAGTAATGAGGCTGCCCAGCAATCCTGGATCTAACTTCCTGGCTCCCACCACCACAGCAAGCAATACCTCATCTTACAACTGCTGAAAAGAATTTGGAGGTATGTTTAAAAAATAGTCAGTGGGATTAGAGTGGGAAGCTGAAACACTGAAGCACACAGAGCCAGGAACACTGAGGAATAAATAACCTGCTACAGAATGAAGCCACATCTGGGTCCCACTGGGACACAGCGTCCCTGTGGGACACTCCTACCTGAATACCCAGAGTGTACAGACAGCTGTGGATGAGGCTGTAAGAAACCACTTGATGAAACTGCAAGAAACACAAACACTGCTACTACCACTAAAGAGCAAAGCCACATGCTCTTTTCCCTTTGTTTGGTATACAGAAAGAGGCAAGGATTCCAGCAGCCATCTAACTTCCACTCCATACAAGGGCTGTGATGCTGCTATGAATTCACATAGGGCAGCTTAGACAGGCAGGCATACTCAAGCAGTGACTTCAAATATTTAAGAACATGAGATATATTGCTATTTGTGAGACTGAGATTAATTTGCAACATGAGTCATAATAAATAAAATATTTCTCTGACATTTTTCCTTGAGTCATTATGCATTACAAAGCAACAAGCCCCAGTAGAATTGTATGTCCAAGTTCACCTGACTTTTTTTTTGCCCCAGGAAGGCCAGAATTGAATTTTCCATCTGTTCTGAGCTGAAGAGGAATAATATGTACAGCAAAAATGTGCACAGGGAATCTGGGATCTGTACAGAAGGGGCAGGAAAAAAGGCCCAGGACATCAATTCAACACTGACAGTGCTCTTTACTGCTGAGTTGTTAAGTCAGTGTGTTTGTGTAATGGTTTACTCATAACCAAACTCAGGAGCTGAAAATGATGAAGCAGCTTCAGTGAGTTTTGTTACTTAGCACCACCAATGCTGATGGTTCTGCATGTCACAGGATGGAAGGCATGGAGAACACCTCCTGGCCTGCTGTTTTCCCTTTGCCAGGTGGAAATGCAGGTGCCTGGGTGGTGCCTGCCCGGGGCTGGCTGTCCTTACCGTGTGGGGACAGGGACCTCGGTGAGCGCTCCCAGCATGACCGCCTGCTGCAGCCGCACAAAGGCAATGAAGGGGCTCTCCAGGAAATCCACCTCCCCCACCAGCACGTTGGAGGCCTCAGCGTCACGAGGCAGCTTCTTCATGAATTTGTTCTTCAGCTGCAGCAGTGCAAGAGGAAGGAAAAGAAAATTAGGTTGCGCTGGGCATGTTCTTCTCATCTCTGCACCTCTGTGCAGTAACTGTGCACACTCGTGGACCCTGCAGTCTGGACCCTGCAGTGCACCCTTGGTCTGGATCCAGCCACAGAGAAATGTCCAGGCTCCAGGGAGACCTCAGCTCAAAGTCTCCAGGGAAGGGGAAAACACCACAGCAGCAGCAGGAGCCCCTGGGTTCTAAAACTCAGCCTCTGCAAGACGCCTTTGTTTGAACTTCAGCAGCGGCAGAATTAATTTGGAATGGAAGGCTTTTGAAAAGCCTGCCCTCAGCTGGTTCCCAATCTGCCCCCTCTCCCTGGGTGATCTCTGGAGATGCTCTGTGTGTGCCTGGCAAGGGGTGAATGGAGAGGGAGGATGTACTGCCAGAAGCACCAGCAAGAGGGGGGCACTGAACTGGGCTATGAATCCCTAATGAGCAGCATGAGGTGACTCAAGGAAGGAGGAAAATGGAAAAAGTCTCCAGAAAATACATGAATTGACTGAACAGGAAGAAAACTGCTGGAACTATCCTACCCCTGCACGCTTCAGTCAGAATTACCACCAGAAGAAACAGTAATAAGCATCAAGGAGCACCGTGGAGGAAATCTGGAAAAGCCCTACCAGTTCTTCCACAGACTGTGTTTAGAAACATAGTGGTGGTAAAAGAATAATGGGAAGATGGCAAATCCACAACAAACATTTTATTTACCTCACCAGGCTGGCTGTGTGGCTGAACAAAGACCATTCAGCAACACCAGGGCTGGTTTGGACACCTGGCCCAAACCCAGGTGATTCTCTGAGCCAGAACTGACCTGCAGCATTTCCTGTGCCCACCCAGCTCCTGAGGCCAAAGGCTCCAGCCCCTTCCCCCTGCCCAGCACAGCAAACCACTGTCACTAATTTTGAACAGCTGCCATTATAGTGGGGATTTTAATCTCCAAATGAGTTTTGCAGCAACACTCACCACTTTCTTAAATCATTTATCAGACAGGTAATGAGTGCAGTCAGCACTTAAAATCCATTCTGAACCATTCCCCAAAGAAGCTTTGGAAAGATCTGACTCCTCAGCAGCATCCACGAACAAGGGAGGGATGAGGGAGCTTCACTTTCCCCTGCCAAATTGAAGATCATTCCACCCCAACCACTAATGTTATGTTAAAAGGCACGGGTCTCCAGCACTGTACTTGCAAAAAGGCACAGCAACCTCAGAATCCCAATTTCCTTAAATGTACTGGAGCACTCGGATCATCAACATGACTCTGGATTGACTGGAAATGAAAGCAGCTCCTGAGTACACACTCCAAAGTAGCACTTAGGGAAGGTTAATTCCCCTGGAGCTTGAGCCTGTCTCTGTCTCTCTGTTTTTCTGCATTTGCTCACACAGAGGTTTAAGATCACCTGATCACCTTCCTACAACTTATCCCTTGAACACCTGCCTCCAGGGGCACCTTCCAGGCTCCAGGCTGCTCTGTCACCCAAGGATGCTTTAGAGGGCCACTGTGGATATGGGGAGAAACCAGGCAGGCAAAACTGCCCTCTGCATCAAGAAAAACAGTAAAAGTAAAGGAAATTCCAGTTAACTAAACTTTCTAGAAGCTTTTCCTTTCCTCCAGAAGGGTGGCATTGATTGTACTGGAAGACAGTAATTTTCACAGGAGCTCCGTGGAGTGAAAGTACATCACCCAGGCTGACAGACCTCAAAATTGGGAATGTCTGCTTTCAAGTGTGGAGATGAGAATATGTTCCAGCAGGAAAAGCAGCAATCGCTCCCACAATCAATCCCAGGACTGCATTCCCAAGAATGGGATCCAGCCAGCGCCTCCCTGTCCACAGGTCCCCAGGAAAGGCAGGAGGGCTTCTCTAAACAAGGCCAATTTCTTTTTTAACTCCAGCACTGGGTTTGGCACAGATCCCCTGTTGACATGGAAACACTGGGTTGAATACACAGTGTCTACACCACAACAAATAAGAAGGGTTTTGTGCCTCCCTCTGACTGACTGCATTCATTCAGAGCCAGGCTCGTCCCACATCCAAGCCCTCTGGAAACACAGATAACACCAGGTCAGGAAACTCCCCTTATATCAACATACATTCCCTTGCTTTATGCTGTTGCATCAACTCAGGAATAGCAGGTCCCTGGGAAAACAGATTTCCTTTCATGTCCCCTTTATTCTACATGTTGAGCCCTGAAGGAGTCCTGGTGGTGCAGCCACTCGGAGCTGCCAAGGACATTCTAACAGAGCACAGCCAAAGGATTTCTTGCAGGGGGAAGGACTGGAGTAGGAACAGCAATAGGAACTTCCCCAGCTTCCTGTGGTCTGCTGGCACTGCAGCACCAGAGGGGCTGAGAAAGCACCTACTTGACTTCCTTCACACATAAGCTGAAAAAGGGTTTAAAATGATTTTTAGATATTAAGATGTGGCTGCCCCATCCCTGGAAGTGTCCAAGGCCAGGCTGGATAGGGGTTGGAGCAGCCTGGTCTAGTGGAAGGTGGCCCTGCCCATGGCAGGGGGTGGAATAGGATGATATTTAGGATCCCAATCCATTCTGAGATTCTGGGATTCTATGAATATGTTGCTAGTGAAAAATTTGATCCAACAACTTGATATTCAGGAGCTGGAGGAATTCTCCAGCTGTGAGAGGCCCTGGGTTTATGGACATAGCTTCAGCACCACTGGTGTACCTGGCAACAGAGAGCTGGGAGCCCAGGAGAGGGCAGGAAGTCTAGATGCTCATTTATTAACTGCTATATAGAAAAGAAGAATAAATTGTCCCAGAATGCCACTGCTTGTCTCTCCAGCTGCAAATGCCCAGGGCATTAACTGCAGCCAACACCTCCTAAAATACGACAAATGAAGGCAAGTCCCTTCTCTGTGCTGCCACCTGAGGAGCAGTGCTCTGCCAAAGCAAACACAATGAAAGGGAATACAACTCCTCTTCCCTAATTACCTTTCTAAAATGCCAAGCAAGCCCACAGCACAGAACATGACAAAAGAGCAAACCCTCAGTCTGTGGGCCCTTACTGAAGCTGTTTCTCACCAAAGTGGTTTGGGTCAGGGCTTCTGCAGGATCCTGAGCCAGCCTCTTTGCCATCCCAGTGGATCCAGCCACCATTCCCATGGCAGAGAGAGCTGGCTGGTGCGAACTGCCCAATTCAGCAGGCATAAGGAGCACCCTGAGCCAGGCAGAGCTGTCTGGGTCCTGGCAGCAGGGATGAATGCGGGAGGATTCTCTGACAGATCACATCTCTGACATGCATGTGAAACCTGAACCTTTCAACATCCAGAGAAAAGGAGCAGGAATGCTGCAGATTAGAGGAGTATGCTGGCTATGAACTCCCTAGATTATTAGGTGCACCATTCCAAATAGCACTAAAGGTTGCAGAACTGAATATTAAGGATGTAGGAAGACAGGAAAATCACTGAAGGTACAAAGAAGTTTGGTCAAAGCCTTTTTTCCTCTGAAACATGGGCATGCAATCCTCTACCTGTGTAAAACCAGGGATTGATTAAGGATGCAGGAAAGATGCAGGAAGGCAGTCCTGCTACACATAACTGCTATAGACTGACCTCACCCCTCACAATTCTTACATGCACACAAATAAATAAAAACTGGGATGTTCTGTGTCTCCAGCACTCCCCTCTGCCTGTATGGCCTCACTGACTGTCCAGCTTCCAGATGGGATGCCCAAATAACAACAGCCAGTCTCCCTGCTGCCAAGGCAAGTGAACCTGCTCCCTTTGCAGCTCCTGCTGTGGTAACATGATGGATTATTGCTGTGCCTGTGTATGGCACACTGAGTCCTGCTCAAGGAAGCTGCCAGGCACCACCACAAATGCCACAAACTCAATCAAGGCAGGACTTTGAGTCGATCAGCCATGAAAACTGAGCTCTAAGGTGATGTCTCAAGGTGCAGGAGGACAAGGCTCCCACTTTGTGCAGAGTTCATCAGCAGGACATGGGCTAATTAACTAAGAGGATTTTTGGAACTCCACACTTAGCAAGAAATAGTTCTCACCATCAAGAGCCAGGCATTATGGAAGTTAAGAACTTTGGAGCCTGCTCCCAGCTGCATCTATTAACAGATTTCCCTATCAGTGCTACCAAAACCATCTATTTTTATACCTAATTCTCCACAAAAGTCCATTATCTGAGTTTCCAGAGACAGAAGGGGCAGTGGAGACTGTCCGCACTGCTGAGAGCTGCAAAGTTGCAGCAATGCTCAGCCCCAGCTTTGGGCTGGTCTAGCATTAAAACCACAAGTACAATGGGATTAAAAATGTCACACAGCAGTTTGTCCAATGACAAAAAGCTATTTAACAATCCTCCTTCTTCCCCAGGTGTGGCTGTGTGTACTAAAGGAAACAGGTATTTTGGAAACACAACCAGTACAGGTGATAGTAGAACATGCTACAACACTGCATGACTCTGAGGTCAGTGCAAAACACACTGCTCCCCTTCTCTTTCCATGGAAAGTGTATTTCTTTAGGCAAATATCAATTTCTTTTTAAAAGAATGTTTAATTAGTCTGAACTCACTATTGTACCTCAATTATGTTGCCACGTCCCTTTCAGGATTTACAGAAGACTGTGACCAGCCATTGTTGAAGGATGGGAGCCATCCCCAACTGGCCAGCAAGGCTGTGCTACCCAAACAGGTTTCCTAAGTGACTCTCATTTGCATTCAGAATCACCATGGGACTAGGGAATGCTGGAAGATGCAGACCAAAAAAGAGATTCTCCGAAAGAAACAGCCAGGCTTTGAGAGTAACCCACTTTTTGAACCCAGACAAAGGCTTTTTGAAACTTGCACAGAGACCTCATTCAGGCACCAGTTTTTCTAAGAGTTGGAATAAACTCACTCTTACCCCTCAGAGGCGGCAGCCTTGGGGAAGGACGGAAGCACACACAAAGGCAGCCCGTATGCCATACCACAAACATTTCCCTGGGCTAGCAAAGAGGTCAGGGCATGGACATTTGTCACTGAAGGCCAATTTTAACTCGATTACTGACTGCATTTTGGAGCTGCTCTCCCACATCACTGGTCAGCACAGCCACCTTCCTACTAGGATGTGCAAGGGGAAGTGGCACCTTTGTTCCACCAGCTGCTGCAGCAGGGACATGTTGCCCTGAGTGCTCCTGCTCTACCCCATAGTTCCTGTGAACATTCAGCCCAGGGTGCTCCTCTGCAGACCCTCGTAACCCCTCAGCAGGAAGAGGATCCAAAATCCATCACTCCCAGAGTGTTTTACCTCCTTTCTCATGGGGATCAGCAAGATGCCATCTATGTGGTGTCACTTGCTTCAGACTTTGTAAGAGATGAACCTGCTATTTGCAAGGGTTGGTGCTAAAAGACTGCAGGAACCAATCACAGGACTCAAAAATACTCACTCCTCTTGTTTCCAGGGCTAAGGTACAGAGGAGCCCTTTCCCCAACATCCAGCTCCTCTCCAAACTCATCCCCAAGAAAAGGCTGGGCCTGGAGCTTACCTGGTCCTTCTCAGGCTTGTCTGAGATGTCGTTGAGGCTGGTGGAGGTCAGGTTTCGGTGAGCCATGGCCGGGCTGCCTGGAGGAACAACACCAACAGCAGTTAAGGCACCTGCTTGGATCCAGTCAGAACACAGAGGCTCAGGCTACAGCAACACCTTTCCTTGGGAGGCTGATGTGGGGAATTCCAGACCCTGACAAGCTGCTTTCTGTCACTTCATGTGGCACAGGGGGGGTTTAAGACACTAACACTTTGTCACCTCTGACCCTCATAGCAGTCCAGTGACTCAAAGGACAGCAAAAGAGTCCAAGAATTTCCATAATTCCTGCCTGTGGGAGAAAAGCAACACAGCACCACACTGCTGGCCAGCTCACCCAGGACCCACTACAGACTCATCCCTCCACAGAGCTGGGACCTTCCACGGTGCAAAGCCCTGGCCTCAGCCCCCCTCAGCATCCCAGGCACTGCACACAGCACAAACAGAGAGGGAGGGGGACAGCTCCAGCTCCTTTGAGACAGCCCCTAACGAATGCCTCCCTCGCTCTAAGCAAGCTCATTAACTAAGCTCAGGAGCATCTCACTGATTAAAACAATGTGTGTGCCACACTGACACGCCAGGAGTCAACAATTCCTGACACCATATTCTCCAGAGAGGTGAAGAAACTCTCCAGAGACACAGCAGAATAATTAAATTTAAACCAACCCAAACAAACAACAAACCAATAGTAAACAAAGGTTTCTGGGACGGATACAGGATCAGAAATCACAGTGGTCAGTATGAACAGTAAAATTATCCTGAAATGTTCCCATCCCTTCTCATCATGTTTGCAGGAACCTAAAACACAGCACCAGGAGCTTTTATCCCAGCGTTTCTGACCATGAACTTCATTGGAAAGGGAGGAAATATAAAGGAAAAAAATGGCAAGGAAGTATCTCTCAACTGAGGCTGTGTTTTGAGACCAAATTTATTTGATATTATTATAAGGAATGTCCAAGTTCTCAGTGTTCATCAGCTCCCAGCACAAACAAGCTCAATAATAAATCAGCATCAGGAGCTGGGAATAAAAAGGAGCAGGAATAAAAAACTCTGGACTCTCCAGAGCTGGGTTTTCTTTACAACAGATGTGAGTATAGATTCAAAGTAGCTGTATCTGCTGTGTGTTACTGCCACGTCCAGCAACATCAGCACAGCCAAAGCCAAGCACAATTAGACAAATCACGTACCACAAAGGGGATCCCCAGCTCCAGTTCTTCCTGCTGTTATTTAAGACCCCATTTAGCTGCTATTTTTTCCAGATTACATCACTTGTTTGCTTTGTTTATTGGATTCCAAGCTGACTGTTCCCTGGGATATAATGACCCTTCTCCCAAGAGGAGGAGGCTTTGTGCCTTTCTCTCCCCTTGCTAGCAGCCTCCTTCTCCTGGGGATGTCAACATAGCCACACAAACTCAGAGCAGCTCCAAATAAACATGTGGAGTACAAAATTTCGGCTGCTGAGACCCCTGTGGAGGACTTCTGGCCCACAACACTCACCCTTATGGTGCTTGCCAACGAAGGATCATTTCCTGATCCAGGCCCAATTCCCATTCCCATCTCTCAGGCAAAGGTGACCTGAGCCTGTCCATGGCTGTGCTCAGCCAAGGACTTGTGAGGGAAGTACAGCAGGCAGTCCAAACCCCTCCATGCCATTACCTATGAATCAGCTCCATAGTCATCTGGCAAGGGGAATACCCTGGAATTCAGACTTCAGTCACTTGTCATGGTCACCACAGAACACTTCTGTGCCACCAGTGCCATAAGCTGTGCCCTCCTGGAAGGAGCAGTGTGCTCCTCTGGGATCAGCAAGGCTCCCTGACACAGGGAATCAGACAGGAGTAGTGCCAGAGACCGGTCCAGCTCACCCCAGAGAGGTCAAGCTGGCAGACTATTTCTGAGGATAATTTATATCAAAATTACAACATTTAAGGCCCTTTAACAGGCAAAGGATACTTCAAGAGACAAAAAAAAGTGCCAGCAGCCATCCTAGACTACCCTTGGAAGGGGGGAATGGCCTGACCTACCTGCTTCATCCCAGATGAAGGAAAGAAGGCAAACAGAATGAAACAGAGCAATAACAGGAGCAGCCAGAGCAGCACACTCCCCACAGAAGGCACCCACGCTCTCCCCACTGTTAGGTTAATGCAGCAGCAAGCATTAGAGCCTGGCTGTGGCATTGCCTGTCCCCCCTGCCCTGCTGGCCCAGCCCCCCTGGCGCTGCCCACACTTACTGAGCCATCCCACGCTGGGGCTGCGCGGCACTCCCAGCTCATCGTCCAGCGTGCGCGTGGCCAGGCAGGGCACCGAGCTCTCCAGAGGGCTGCGCGCTGGTGCCGGCCAAGCGGGACACGGC